>NC_091194.1:5428527-5688527 GCF_040958095.1 Procambarus clarkii | reverse complement strand
TAAGAATGTTCTTACATTTTATGTACAGTACAGTACTTTAATTTCAGTGTATCTATTTATGCCTGAATAACTTCAATAAATTCATTTGTTGGCAACTTTTTTAATTAAAAAAAATTAGTTACACAGAAATCACAATAGCGAGATACAGTATATCAAATCAATAAATCCACAAGGGCTGTGATGTTCAAACCCTCATCACGGCCCTTGTGGATCTATTCCATATTTAGTTACTTTGTAATGAAGTGGGTCCTGTCATCAACCACCACACAAATATCTCAATCTAGAAGTTTCCTTTTACACAGCTCCACCTCGCACTTTCCTTGCCACTCCCATATACACTCCAGGGGCATACACCCATTCCATGAAAATGTTGTGGAAAGCATTGGTCTGGTGAGGGCAACATTATATTGTAACAAACCCAATTAGGGCTTTACCTAGTGACAAGCTTGATAAATTCAATAAATAAATAAATAAATTGATAAAAAAGAGCAAGATTAGAAAAAAATAAGAAAAAGAAATTTGATGAAAATTACATGAACTGACAATCCAGATTTCAGTCTTCCATGGAATCCAGATACAGTACTGCATTATATGCAAGTGTATATAAAAAAAGAAATTCTTAGAAATCAGAAGCAGAAGGAAAAATTTAGTGGGTAGATTTGGTCTGGAATTTTGTGAAATCTGATATTTCAGGCTGCTACTCTACATATACAGTTACATATGATTGAAGAGTATTTATAAGTATACAATGTATATTACAGTATATAAAGACACTAATATGCAGAGCATTTTGGGTATACATTAACATAATTAGGTAATTCATAAGTTTAATGCAGTAAGACTTTAATACTAAATGGGGAAACAAGCTAACATAATTGAATTGTTAGAAATTTGGCAAATTCTTGAGTTGACTCCACTTGGTGGTTTCCCAGACCTGCTTCCCTATGCTGCCTCGTAAGAACCACCTTGCAACACAATCCTAATACTGCACATTAGACTCTTGGCTGCGAGAAGCACTTGGGGAAATCCACACTTGTCTCCAAAATTACGGCAATAAAGAGATGACAAGACATGAAAACATTGTCCATCAGCATAAGAGCACTAAAGTCTTAAAACTTGAACATGGCTATAAACAGTAAAAACACTGGACCATGTCCTAACCATGTGGGTGACCTGGAACTACAGATTAGACATCTCCAAACCATGCAGTTAATTCCTCAGTGTCATCCTCACTAATTAAGGATTCTCATAAATATTCCTTTGAATCTCTTGTTAGCTGAAAAGATATCTACCAGTAGTAATAGTAGTCAGGATAAACTGTGTAATGGAATGAAAATGTATCTGTCCTTGAAAGAAAAGGCTAAATTCATTCTGTTGGTTACACTGTGCTTCAGTTTTAATAAAGAACATTCAGGATTTCCTAATATACTATACTGTATTTAAACTGAGTTATGCAGCAAGCAAAGTTATGAATACAGTATAAATATTGGGAGAAGTGTTGGGATAAAATCCTATTGGGTGTAAGAAAAATATGCAGAACATTATTTGTGTACTCATAAATGATACTGGTATTGCAATATGGGTGAGCATAGTGAACCAAGAGTGGTAGGAGGCATGCTGGGGAAGCAGTATGACTTCAAATCTCTTGTTTATATAATATATTTTATTCATACACTATAGTGACCATATTAATGGTTACATAGTAATTATACATTACATAAAACCACTAGTTATGCACAGCATTTTGGACAAAATGTAAAATTTTGTATAGTTTCAGATTTATTAAGGTAGCACTTAATACTGTTAGGTAAGCTAACATAAAAATTGTTGAAGGAATTAAGCAAGTGATACACAATTTTAAGCAATATCTGTTTTCTTACTGAAATAGCTCATCATTCTCCCTAATATAAGAGGTTGAGAAATTTACCATACGTTGACTAGATAGAAAATTGGGATTCATTCAGATATTGAGTTTTTAGACACTACAAACATATTCTCTGTTTGTAGTGTTTGAAGAAAAAGACCAAGGAGATAACAGAGAAGAAACGAATAAGAAAGCCTAGGTGCACCAAAACTATGCGGCAGAAATTTTTAACGAAGTTCAAAATGAGAATGAGAATCATGGGTAGGAACAAGGAAGAAGACATGCATGATGTTAATGTGTGTAACAGCACTCTGGTAAAACACAAGGGGCATACCTTCATTCACAACTTATCCAGGATAACGTCGATGCCAAGGCAACCCTTACGATGCTTCGGGAAAATTAGGTGTTGTGCTAAAAGAGGCAGTACATTCAAGCTTACCTTTGTCCCAACAGTTGTGAGTACAGTGCAGCATTTATAATTTATGGAGACTTTAATACATTATAATTTTAAATTATATTTGGCAGCTGTCATATTCTGGTTATTGGCTCGTGTATGAAAATAGATTAAAAGTTATTGCAAACCCCAGGAATGTATGGAATAAAGAGGTACTGTATTATAGCGTTAATATATCGTTTAAAATTTAAAACTGGATTTAGTTATGCCCGATATGCTTTGTGTATCTACTATATAGTTTCTATAAACATTTTAGTGGTTAATTAGTAGGTAAAGTACATTTTATACAAATTATTATTTTTAATGTGAATGAAAGCTTAGGGAAATAGTAAACTGCCAGGAGACTAGTCAGAAAACCAAAATGGTAACCCTATATTGGCAAATATAAAACAGTACAGTATATGATTACAAAAATTAATTAATGTATAGATACAGTATTTATAGGGGAATGCCCCTCTCAGTAGCTCTCATAGCTTAAGTGCTGGTAATTCCAAGCCTTAGGAAATTGCACAAGAGACTTAACCATATTTGTGCATACGTTTTCAATAAAATTGGGAAAATAAACTTGCCAATTATATGTGATCTTTGGTTTTTGAGTATTGTACAATTGCTTTTTATGGAGAAATACTACAGAATCTTAATTTTCAGCAGTCGGATCTGACCTTGCAATTCATATTCTTTGATGGGGAAGAAGCTTTCCGCCAGTGGTCAGCAACTGATTCCTTATATGGAGCACGGAACTTGGCAGCCAAGATGGAAGCCAGTGCGTATCCTCAGAGTAATGCTGATGGCACCACTTACCTTAATAGAATAGTAGGTATTTTTAATTATTTAAACAAGCTGCAATGGGTTGTGAAAGTATAGATTTTTTGGCAATTTAAATGGTACATTGTTTTTCCTCCCTTTCATCATTCTCCATTGCTCTTATTCCTCTTTCTTCTCAAGTACAGTATGCTATGTGCAGTAGAACTTACTTTAATTCATTGTAGTTGTATAATAAATTTTGATACTGTATTTTGTAAAATAAAAATGATTTAACTTGAATGAAAATACTGTAGATATTGACAGCATTTATTATTTTTATAGTAGTATTATACAGTGTACTATGTAATTATAAAAGTTTGTTAACTATACTTAGGTTCAACTTGTTTGCACTTTGACACTCAAAATTATCATAGTATTCTACCCAAAAGATTACTGCAATGAGTAAATGCTATGCATGAAGGTAAATTTGTGAGTGTACATACTGTAATACCTTGTATGCTTTGTATTAATGTGTATTGTATTGCATTCAAATTATGAACCTCTGTTCCACCTTCATAAATACTACAGTAAAGATGATCAATGTCAAAATGTTCATTACTGGTACTGTGTATAATGAGAATCTTTAGAGCAGTGTGGTGGACAGTGTCCTTGGTCACCCCAAATGCAGGTACAGTACATTGCTCATTAGACCATGATGGGCTTGACTGCAAGAAAACAATCCACCTGAGCTTTCAAGGAGTTTGGAGACACCAAACTGGTATCTAATCCAATTTATAAATGTTGTTGGCCCACACCAGGTCTGGCATGATTTTGGAGTAGCGTTTGGTCTCAATGCCCTGCTCTGAAGATTTTCC
Organism: Procambarus clarkii; assembly: GCF_040958095.1. Taxonomy (NCBI): domain Eukaryota; kingdom Metazoa; phylum Arthropoda; class Malacostraca; order Decapoda; family Cambaridae; genus Procambarus; species Procambarus clarkii. The sequence goes on along the minus strand of NC_091194.1, from coordinate 5,684,590 downwards.
CAGATAAATCATGCAATTGTGATTTTGTTTATTGTATATTACTGTATATATATACATACACATTTTCATGTACATATATATTTTCCAGGACTTGTTTGTGTTGTTGGATCTTCTGGGAACGAAAGATGTAAAGTTTTCCAGTTACTTCAGAAATACTGACCGTTGGTATGCTCGTTTCATGTCATATGAACGACGTCTGAATGATCTACAGTTACTCCACAGACGTCGTTTCATGTTTAATAAAGACACGTTTTATGGGGCTGGTATTGCAGATGATCACATTCCATTTCTTGAAAGAAGTAAGGATTTTTTAGATTTTTTTTCTTAGTGAATTGTCCAATTATGTATGAAAACTCCTGTGACAGGTCCAGCTTAAAAAAATCAATAACGCTTGAAACAGTCCAGCAATCTCGCATTGTTCATGTTACAAATATAGTTTTTTCAGTTTCCAAGCATAGTTAGTTTTAACAGATGTCTCTGAGTTTGGTGGTACATGTATTAATGCTAAGCTTAGGAAGCTTGGGTGGGGGGGCTACTGAAAATAATGGTGAACTTAATTAAAACTGCTAACTCATAATAATAATGAGTTAGCCACCTCATTAGCTCCTATGATTTCCTGGAGCTAATGAGGTGCCTAGCTCTTGATGTCACTGAGGAAGCCCTCCCAGAGAAGGGAGGTTTCAATATACTGTAGTTAATGCTAGATATTTTCTAAGCAAAATTTCCTTCACCTTGATGCATCTATTCACCTAGCAGTAAATAGGTACCTGGGAGTTAGTTGCAATGGGCTACTTCCAGTGTATGTATAACAAATTAGGATTAATGACTTGCCCGAAACACACTTGTACAGCCACTAGCACGCATAATGTAAGAACTCTTGTGTATATGTACAGTATAATAATAATAAATTTTTATTCAGGTAAGGTACAAAAGTTGATGGATTTATAGATAGCGCTAGTACATACAATGTCTAAAGCCACTATTACGCAAAGCGTTTCGGGCAGCATGGGAGCATATATTAAAAAAGAAAAAACAGCCCAATAAGTATCTAGGAGCAAGGTGAGGAAAGTTTCCCGTACTGTTATAAAATCAAATTTGCCAACTGAATTTAATTTTTGTTTTAAATTTTTTCAGGTGTTCCTGTCGTGCATGTGATTCCCGTACCTTTCCCTTCAGTATGGCACAAGAGCTCCGACAACGAGAGTGCCCTTCATTATCCCAGTATTCAGAACTTTAACAAAATTTTGCGGGCATTTGTTGCTGATTATCTGCATTTAGTTATATAGGGATTCGCTCAGAACACGGCTATTCATGATGACCTCTAAAATATTTTTCTCTAATAAATAAGCTGTTAACAATTTATAAAATATTACCTTGCTGTTATACTAACAAAGCTACCATTGGCTCCCATCTAAAAATTAATTAGTACAGTACTGAAAGAGCTCGGTAATTCTGATTCCTGTAATCCAACTGGATTAAATTTAGTTTGACGCATTTTGACTTTTAACCCGAATAGGAGTTTGGGTTAAAAGATTACACACAACGAAAAACTAAGTTGAAGTCAAACCTTAACTTTACTAAAAATTCGAGTTACTCAAATTTGTCTCGACATAAAACCCATATAAATTTTTGCATGCTCCTGTTATAGTTAATTTGCATGGTTGTCTAACTTCAATGGGGGTGGGCTGCATATGATTTAGATGGTACAAGTCTAGACAGTGTAGGTCTATCAATTCTTAATATCATAGGTCTTAAAAAATTTAACATAGGGTCATCAAGGTTGTGTTCTGGCATAATGAAATTAAAGCGAAAAATAAATTTCCAAGGATGTGGTTCATATTCTTGAAAGTGTGAATGAAGTGTAGGTCAGACGACACTCGTCACAGAATGGTATAGAGAATATGGAGTTTATTTTTATACATGTCTAAATAATGCAATTTTACTAGTTTGCACTTTAATTTTTTTAATAGTTTACTAGTTTGCACTTTAATTTTTTACTCTCATTCCATTTAATATTCTTGTTCACTAATAAAATCTTTAATATTTTCATGGCTTTAAATGTATGTTACATATATAGTACCTTTAGCAGATAGTATGCACAACTTTAATATTAAACCTCCCATTAGTGACAAGAAAATGGTGAAATGCACATTCATTTGGAAAATTCTCAATACAGTACATCAGTCTCATATTCCAAACGGTTAAAAAAAAAAAAAAATTGTACCCCTCCCACCCATATAAAAAATTGTTTGGGAAAACTCCATAGCAGTTACCATGTTGCGACGAAGGGACTAGTGCTTTACGCCCAGCATGCTTCGTTGGAGTTCCATTAGGCTGACGTGGGACCAAAACTGTCTGTGGCTTTCACACTTAAGTGTTTGATGTACATAAAGGCCCGTATAAATCCCATTTCTCCCCACACTAGTGCAAGACTTGTTGGAAGTTTGGTGATAAGGCCCTTAATTTGCAGAAGTGCTGTACCCCCAATTATAGACCAATAGCTCTAACCTCACTTCTTAGCACTTTCAAAGATTTGTATGATGATGCAATTCCATGTGATTTGTAATTACACTTCTACATAACCCTGGGTTCAGAATAGGGTGCTCCTGCCTCTCACAGTTGCTAGATAAGACGTGACCTTAGGTGCCATGGAAAACAAGCAAAATGCTGATGTAATACACAGACTTTGCAAAAGCTTTCAACAAATGTGACCATGGTCACATTCGCGTGGGAGCCGAGCGGACAGCGCGCTGGGCTTGTGATCCTGTAGTCCTGGGTTCGATCCCAGGCGCCGGCGAGAAACAATGGGCAGAGTTTCTTTCACCCTATGCCCCTGTTACCTAGCAGTAAAATAGGTACCTGGGTGTTAGTCAGCTGTCACGGGCTGCTTCCTGGGGGTGGAGGCCTGGTCGAGGACCGGGCCGCGGGGACACTAAAAAGCCCCGAAATCATCTCAAGATGGTGGTGGTGCATACAAAAGGAATTACTGGTGGAGAAGAACCTTCAACTTCCTAATGAACAGAACAATGTAATAGTCAACACAGTAAAGTCCGGATCATCTACTGTGAAAAGCTTAGTTCCCCAAGGTACCGTACTTGCTCCAGTACTTTTTCTCATCCTAATATACAAACAATGATACAAACTACAACACTATCATTTACAGACAACACCAGGATTTTAATGCGAGTAGACAATATTCAATCAATCTCCAATCAGATGTAAATTGGGTCTTTCAATAAGCCACGGGACTAACCTTCATAGAACACCATAAAGTAGTAGTCACAACTGCAAGAAAAATAGGCAGGTTGGATAACAACCTCCCAAACAATGGATGCCATACCAATGATACAAAAGTCATCTTAATTATTGGGACAAGTTAAAAGCTTTGAATCTATTTTCTAGACTGCAGGTGAGAAAGATGCATAATAATCTACATGTGGAAGATCTTAGAGGGACTGAGACCAATAGGCATAGCAGGATGTGCAAAATACCCCATGAAAAGCAGATGCAATAGGTACACTGAGGGAGAACTATCAACATCAAGGGCCCAAGACTTTTAAACACACTGCTGCTACATGTAAGAAGCATAACTTGCCGGCCTCTCAGTATTCGAGAGACACCTCGACAAACCTCCAGAGAACACCTGATCAACCAGGCTGTGATTCATAAGTCAGGCTGTGAACAACTGACCAACCAGGAGGCCTGGAGACCAGGCCATTGATTCCCAGAAGCCACCCCATCCTCAAAAGTTTGTAAAGTTTACATTCACAATCATACCAGTTTGCATCATTAAATGCAGTGGTGGTCACTTAAATCGTGCATTATACACACAATATAGGAAATGTCCTCCTCTGGCAACCTGTCAATCACAGCACCAGAGCCTCTTCGTGGACATTATGTACGCTCCGCTGTCTGTCTGAAGAACCTTGACGTGCCCTCCTTAAAGTTCTCCCAAACCAACAAACAAGTGTTTTAAATAGTGTGTATGGAGGTCATAATTTTCATTCCCGAACAGGTTTTAGACCCTTCTACCCTACCTTGGTAATCTTTTGGGAAAAAAAAAAGTTATTTTCTAGAATGTCCCCCCCTCTTTGTGCCAGTGAATTACATGCTAGAAATTTTGCTTTGGTGCCTCTGTAGAAGCACTGGTCATTTTCCTTTGGGATAAACAGTGCTGCTTCCCCTCTCAATTAGGCTTTTATAAATGTTGCTGCATGACTGGCATCCTGATAAATTTAGATGTCTGGTGAAACGGTATTGATCCCGAGGCATTGGTGCATAATCTCTTTGAAGCCACCCCCAGAAAATTAAAATATAGGTTTTTATTTAAACATTATAATCCATATAGTATTTAAACAAATGTGAAATGCAGTATGTACTGTGTGTAGACTACTGAAAATTTTGAAATTAAGTTGCATGAAAACCCTGCCAGTGGTCTTGGATTGAATGAATGAATGAATGGGTAGAAATCTGAGTAATGAATGCAGTTTTTGAAGATAGGACAAGTGCTGATAGCCTCCTTAGCAGCAGTGTCAACACATTCATATAAGGTACAGTAATACCAATATGGTTGGGAGCCCAACAAAACTCATCTCTCTTAAATCTGCTAGAGATAAGAAATGGCCAATGTTGAATTTCTACCACCACGGATACATAGGGTTAAATGACTCCAGAGCTAGGAAGGCACTGCGAGTGTCAACCACAAGGGGACAGGAATGCTGATGTCGGGAAAGCAGTTGACAAAGTGCAATGCAGGATTACATAAAGTTCCATGATGATAAACTCTAGGAACAGGGGTCAGGAAATATAGGTTTGGTCAGGAAAGAGAAGAGTAGCAAACACCATTGGCAGACTTGGACCCACCTGTGAAGAGGGCTATGGCGTGTAGAACTACATGAAGTTGAAGCTCCATGTTAAACTTCCGGCATGTAATGCACTGGGGCAGGAAAATAACTCTTCCTTTGAACATCTGGTGTTTCTGAGGACTAAGAGTTGCAGGGATAGAAAGTAATTATCAAAAGACAGCACCAAGCCAGTGAAATTATGTAGCATCAGAGTTGTACCAGACAACTCCTTAAAAGTAATTTTCATATGAAGTGAAAATTGTTGGCTTTTTGCAAGGGGGAAGGGGAGGTCAAATAATTTTGTTCCTGGAACCTAATATTGCCTTGACATTTTCATCACAATTATGCACGTGCACACACACACACACACATCGATTTAGTAACAGGAATCGATAAAATTGATAAGGAATTCCAGAGACCCGGAACTTCAAGAACAAGAGGTCATAGATTTAAACTAACGAAATAAAGCTGCCATTGACTGCAGTAGGTGAAGATGCAGACAATACCATAGGTTTTTGGGACAGTTAAATATCATCCAGTATTGCCAAGTAAATTTTCTAACAAAAAGTTTTTAAACTTACAGCAGAAATAATTACCTAACAGAGAAAAGGGCAGTGTAATCCAAAGATACTTATCCCAAAACATTTCTTTCATGCTTTAATCTGTTAACAATTTAAATACAAATGTCTTTTAAGACCCAGTCAAGAATCTTAAGAGGTATTAAAATGATTATTCTTGATAATATTTCTTAAGAAATTCGTCACATTCCTGAAGTGCAGATATCATCTCTGGAAAACTGGCAAGTGAACAGGCCTCGGCAAGCGGTAACCAGCGGAAGTCCACGTGCTCCTCAGAGATTGTCACCTCTGCTGTGGGATCCTTCACCTCCGCTGGCCACAATACAACAGTTTTTGGTTTTCGGTTCACAGTGTACTGAAATAGATAAAATATCTGAAGCCTTTTAGATAAATTCAAGTACAGAGTATGTATTAAAAATTAAGACTACTATTCAAAAGAACATAATAATATTTACAACATGAACAACATCCTCTAAATACCCAGAATGGTGTTTCAATGGAACAGAATTCAGTGGACCCTCCACAACCACATTCTTGCCTGTGGACCCTACAACAAACTAGCTAGGAAAATTAACAGTAGCCATTGCTGCAACAAATACATATATTCATACGTCATAAGCCTTGCATTGTTGCTCTTAGGTAAAAATTCACATAAACGATGACACAAAACATTCAGTTAAATAGACGCACAAATGTTCTTATTGTTAAAGTATTATACAATACAGTACATGGTATTAATCCCATGACCCTTTAAAATTCTTTCTTGGACCCCTGGTTGAAACTCTGTCCTAGGTCAACTATTGACCTTTCTCAGGATGCAGCCCACAATAGTTGCCCAATTTCTAGGTACCTTTTTACTGCTAGGTGAACAGGGTATGTACCCAACCATTTCTGTCCCACCTGGGGATTGATCCCGGGACCCTCGATCATGAGTTCACAATGCATGTCTGTGCATGTTCTTAACATTTGTTTACATAAAACAAAAGTTAATAGATATACAGCAGTTAGACAATAGTATAACAAAGTATTTCATAACACCTCTCCTTCATTCATTAAGATAGGCTCCCACAAAATGCAAAAAACATTTATTATATGCCTTTAAAATAATTGCCCACCTTCATGATCGTTTGAAAATTTTCTATGATGGTGAACTGTTTGGAGTCAAGTCCTGCTTCTTCGTGCGTCTCCCTAACAGCAGCCTCCAAGTCTGACTCACCAGGATCAACATGGCCTGTTGGTTAATGACTAGCAATATATCTCCAGGTCAAAAGAATAACAGTTACAGCTGCGTTCAAATACACTAAATCCACACAGAGAGAATAAGTTATAACAACATGGCTGAAAATTACTACACAACCCACACATGTGAAAAGGAAGTGACCAACAGAGAATTATGAGCAAAAGAAATGGACAGCAGAAATTACACCCGAGACATGTTTAATTTATTTTGTTTCAACACAAAAATTCTAAAAAAAAAACAAAAAAAAAAAACAAAAAAAAAAAAAAAACATACTGTATGCCCAGTATTACAAAATGGTGTAGGCTGTTGAGAATGATTTAATTCCCATTGTCGAGGACTGGAACTTTGGACTTAGGTTTATCAAGGTCCTCATAGGCCAATGACTATCATTGCCAGGATGCAACATCCATGCTATTAACAGAGTAGAGCAACCTTTAAGTAAAAATTCTGTCACTAAATTTTACATGACATACAATAATCACTTGGAATATTCTTTTATTTTACTTCTTTTATTTTACTTTTGCTTTGATTTGTTGTGATATTTGATTATTTGAAAGCTTCTCACAATATTTAAAAGGCATGAAATGTTCCCCAAAATTTTGGTTGGTACAAGAAAATTTTGCATCAAAGATCTGGCAATTTTGGCACACACTTTAAAAGGTTGCCCATCCCTGGCTTAGAGGTACCTTGATAAACATAAGTATAGCCTTCCAGTCCCAGATAACAGGTATTATAATGAATATGGACATTAAAGAAAGTATGGTTATGAATTCCATATAAAAAAAGATAGAAACTAAGAGCAAATTCTAGCTGGCTACAACAAAAATATGCTGATACAGTACTGTATATTAATTTACTAATATTATCAAAATAGTAACCTTTAGGAGGAGTCCAGTGGGCTTCTTTTCTTGATGCTTGGAGCAGAAGATATTCTATTTGTGCCGACACCCGTCGGAAGATGATAAGTCCAGCAGCTCTCACTTCAGATCTTCCACACATGTTTACCTCATGTGATGATCTACAAACAATAATTATATAAAATTCTAGTTAATTCAAATTCCCATTATCAGGGACAGGAAGCCTGCACTTAGGTTTATTAAAGGCCTTCTTGGCCAAGTGCTGACCTTAACCAGGATGCAGCCCACAACAGTTGCCTTACTCCCAGGTACCTATTTACTGCTATGTGAACAGAGCAGTCAGGTGAAAGGAAATGTGCTCAATCATTTTCTCCTGCCAGGGGATTAATCCTGAATCCCTCAGTTAAGAGTCAAGGAAAAACCTCTGTAATTACCTTAGTTGCAGGATGAGAGCTATGCTCGTGGTGTTCCGTCTTCCCAGCACACTGTCATTTAACGCTTTGAAATTACTGATGGTTTTGGCTTCCAACACCTCACCTAACTTGTTCCAACTGTCTACCACCGTTTGTGAAAGTGAATTTTCTTATATTTCTTCGGCAGCTTTGTTTAGTTAGTTTAAATCTATGACTACTACTTCATAAAGTTCCAGGTCTCAAGAATTCTTCCCTATTAATTTTATCAATGCCTGTTACTACTTTGTACAGTGATCATATTACCTCTTTTTCTTCTATCTTCTAGTTTTGGCATATTTAATGCCTAACCTCTCCTCGTAGCTCTTGTCCTTCAGTTCTGGGAGCCACTTAGTGGCATGTCTTTGCACCTTTTCCAGTTTGTTGATGTGCTTTCTAAGATAGGGCACCATACAACCAATGCATATTCCAGCTTTGATCTAACAAAAATCGTGAACAATTTCTTTAGTATTTTGCCATCTATGTACAGTATTTAAAAGCAATTCTGAAGTTATAAAGTGTAGCATAGGCTCCTCACACAATATTCTTTATGTGGTCCTCAGGTGATAGTTTTCTGTCTAGAACCACCCCTAGATCTCTTTCTTTATCAGAATTCTTTAAAGATTTCCTCACATAATTTATAGGTTGTGTGGGGTCTATGTTCTCCTATTCCACATTCAATAACATGGCATTTATTCACATTAAATTCCATTTGCCAAGTGGTGCTCCATGTACTGTACATACATAGTTTGTACAGGTCTTCTTGAAGGGCATGACAATCATCTAAATTTCTTATCTTCCCTATTACCTTAGCATCATCAACAAACATATTGATTTAATTCTGTATTCCATCTGGTCGGGTGCCAGTCACCCATCAGTGAAAGAGCGGGAGGGGCTGGCTGATCGGCTCAAAGTCTCTGCTCTAACTCTCTCTCTCTAAACTGCCAAACAGAGCATATATATCCCCTCCTTTCCACAGCCCAAACAGGATGGGGTGGGGGAGGGGTTGTACTATTCCTCATGCACAAATAAGGACTGAGACAGTCAAAACTAATCCTTACCAACCTATGCTGGCCTGCCAGTACAAGGCTCCTTGTTGGAGAATTGCTGATGACAGGTGTCTCGAGCTAGCTCACGCTCGTCTATACCAGCTCACTCCTCACCTAACACGCACACACACACAACTCCCAATTACACCATGAAAGAGTGCAAAACAGTTGCACTGTTACAAATGAATAAAACAATGGTTAGAACAAAGAAAGCAAAGGGTCATTATAAATGGAAATGAATCCGTATGTAGAAATGAGGTGAGTTAAGGTACCACATGGATCCATTTTGGGGCCAACATTCTGTTGTTGTATAAATAACATGAGAAAATCACAAACCACAAAATCAAATTTGAACATTACAAAAAAAATGGTATTGTGGAAAATAAAAAAAGCTACCAAGACTCTGCAGAGATATCTGCACAAACTCCCCAAATAGTCAGACAATTGGCATGGGTATAGGGTGCATAATAAACTAACAAAATCAATCCCGTCCCCATCGAGGCCACTAGTGAGACTGGCCCTCTGGTAATTACCACAGTGTAATTATCCAAGTATAGTTACACAAGGTGATCTATGGGGATGCTTCTCCAATCAGATACTGCTGCAGTCATGGTCATTCTTGATTCACAATCAGGAATCCTGGGCAAGACAAATGGTTGGGCACGTTCACCATAACCTAATGCCTCTTTTATATTATTATTATTATTATTATATATATATATATATATATATATATATATATATATATATATATATATATATATATATATATATATATATATATATATATGTATGTATTTATTTATTTATTCAGGCTGCTTATCCCAGTCAAAATGAATTATTAATTATATGCCACGCAATTGCTTGTGAAGGCCAAGGTGTTACTGGTGATACTTGCCGCTGATTGGTATTATTGCGGCTTTCTTCTCCTTTACAAAATGTGCAGATTATGAGAACATTTCTGAAGGTATTTTTTTCCCCCTGCTTTGCGGTAGGAACAGGTCACATGAACACTTCCTCAGGAAATGTGTTTCTCTCAGAATGTTCGGTAATGTTTATTGTTTGTGATGTGTGTATATGTATGTATTAACACGATGTACTGAACGGGGTGAGAATAGCTTGAGCTACCTCATCCCTTTATGTGTATTTTACCTCAATAAACTTATTTCAATTTCAATTTCAATTTCAACACTTGCTCCACCTCCTGAGGCCGCAGCTGACTGCTGTGTTGTCGTCCGGCGACCAGTCACTTGCTCCGCTGAGTCATGGTCTCCGTTTTCTTTAATTAACGTCCTTGGGTAAATAAAATTTTTTTAATTTAATCCAAAATTACGTGTTATACTACGATTTCATTTGTCTAATGAACTCATTTTATGTGTTGGGGTATTTGTACGGAAACACTACTGATAATAGAGAAAGTAAATATTTTGTATTTTAAGATATGCTATGCATATCTTAAAAGATATGATATGCTACGCTATGCTTATCGGCCGACCGGCTCCCTTGCGGGGGCCGGTCTTAAGCCTCTGCATCACTCTCTTGAGCCTCTGCATCCCTCTCCTAAGCCTCTAACACTCTCTTCAGCCTCTGCATCACTCTCTTAAGCCTCTGCATCCCTCTCTTAAGCCTCTGCATCCCTCTCTTGATCATCTGCATCACTCTCGTAAAAGCCTCTGCATCACTCTCGTAAAAGCCTCTGCATAACTCTCGTAAAAGCCTCTGCATCACTCTCTTGAGCCTCGGTCGGCCGAGCGGACAGCACGCGGGACTTGTGATCCTGTGGTCCTGGGTTCGATCCCAGGCGCCGGCGAGAAACAATGAGCAGAGTTTCTTTCACCCTATGCCCCTGTTACCTAGCAGTAAAATAGGTACCTGGGTGTTAGTCAGCTGTCACGGGCTGCTTCCTGGGGGTGGAGGCCTGGTCGAGGACCGGGCCGCGGGGACACTAAAGCCCCGAAATCATCTCAAGATAACTCGAGATGCATTAAATGAGTTGGTATATGTTGAAGCAGTCAAGAGTGCAGTCCTCGTCGTACAAGCAATTACTTATGGCAGTGTAGCTAACAATTCAGTATACAACGTAATCCTAACTTCTCCATTGAACCTTTAATTTGACCAGTTTCCTAGCATGTATATTGAAAGTTTCAATATAACCTTCCCATGGGTTATATGTATACTGAGTATTGTTACGCTTATATATTGAAGGTTTCAGGAATATTAAATAGGTTACAATTACAGGTTAACCATTCTGGTTCAGGAAGCATAATTACCAGGAATCAAATTACAGTGTCCAGGTAGTTTCTGGGTACTTAACATGTGCATAAATTGCAAGAGTAAGTTAGACAGATTTATACTAGTGATAAAACGACAAGAAATAAAAAGTGGGTTTCCCTGACCCTAACTTCTGCACCTTGAAAGAGGGTGTATGATGGGAGTCTAGGTGGGGCCTTCCCTTCGTGCAGTAGTATCTAGTAAAGATGGAGAAGAAAATGCAACAGGGAAGGAGAAGGAAAATGATCTCCAAAGACCTGTGAAGTGTGGAGTTCGTAGAGTGAGAGGGTGACCACGGGCCGGACGTGGGGTTCATCAGGTTTCGGATCAAGAGTGGTACCTATTTCTCCCCACATGAAACAAATGAAGAAATTTGTGTGCTATGCCAGAAATGGTTTCAATTTTCATGACAATGTAGTTTACAAAGGTCATCACTGACCATGTTTAAAAATACATGCCAAGGAGAGGTAAACAAAATTAAAGAACTAGTAATATACACCCATAGCTCATATTTGAGGGACCCGGGTTCAGTACCCACACAGAACAAATGGTTTTGTGGCAAAATAATTAGGCATTTCCTTTTGCCTAATGCCACTGTTCATCCAGCAGTAAAATGGGTACCCAAAAGTTAGACAACTGTTATGGGCTGTATCTTGGGGAAAGTCAATAGTTGGCCTAGAGGTGAACCTTGATAAGCCTACGTGAAGGTTTCCTGTGCATTGCGACTCGCTTTGCTTCCTCCTCAAGGGTCTTTGATGTCCAGCACAGTGTATAGTGATTAATAGTGTATCAATCTTGGCAACCATAAAGTTTACAGATAACCTAATGCCTAGGTTATACCTGGCAGCCATCTCCTGCTACTGTGTCATATTGTGAATGTTGCCCTTGCTATCGTGGCATTTACCCTTCAAGGTTCAAAACAACCCAAGATTGGAGTCACCACTATAATGATCCATGGGATGAGCTAGTGACATGATTGTCTGCCAGCACCACAAGGAAGATCATGACAATTTTGTGCCAAAAACTCTGCACCTTCGTCCAACCACATCTTAAGTAATTAGTGTACAGTATTTCACACATCTGCTAGTTTCTCCTATTGTACCTCTGGGCTGACAATAACAATAGAAATTACCCCTGCCTAGCCTGCAGGTTCCAAGAATTTTGAAAAGCTCATTGAACTTACATAGAATCTCGATGCATGAAAATGTGATTAGCTCTGAAAAAGGAAACCACATTATCTGCTCGAGCTTAAGCTTAATACGCCATTACACATTCAGGACCCAGTAGTAATGCAGGACGAATTTTTAACCTTTAATGCATATCAGGTCACAACTTGTAATACTGTATCTTGTATACTATCCATTTCTACTAGCTAGCTATGTATGTGGGATTTAGTTGAGCAATACACTAGGAAAAGGTGCAAGATATTATGCTTAATCTAGTCCTGTGTGCCATTGTAAAGAATAGACTCCTGCCTGGATACTTTTTCATAAAACATTTTGTTGCTGGGACTAACAGGTTGCCCTGTAATGTTTGGCTCGATACATTTTTAATAAATTCTTTGCCTCCTCCTCAACGGTCTTTGATGTCCAGCACAAAACTGATCCTTCAATGATTGTTGACCTCGCTGACAGTACGTATTACTAACTCGAGAGTTCGAGGCAGAGAAAACAAAGCGTGACAAATCCAGGACATTCCCAGAACTAAGCTGTATCTAAATTAACAATCACATTCCTTTAAGTTAAAGGTATATACAGAAAATTTTATCACGTATACTATAAGGATTTGGTGAAGGATAAATAATTCAACCAATTAATACTGTGTATTTTAATGCCAACATGATAAAGTAGAAGAACGATTGTTGCATATGTGATAAAATACACTATGTAACATCTGGGCTAACTGTGACAAAATAATAAACTCAAATCAGTCTCTACACATCATGTAAATTAAAAAAATATTAACCCATAAGAACATAATAAATGATCATTCACAAATGAAAAAATACCTAGCAGACAGAAGGTTCACTAACTATTTATAAACATTTAATATAACATACTATACATGGTTTTTTTCTTTTCAACCCTTGCCAGAAACAGTTTACTAACTCCAGAAAACTCCAACACGCTACGTCACACTGTACAACACTCGTCATGTTGTTGCACTTCCAACCCTTGCTGATACCAGCCAGTGTGTTGCTACACTTGCAACGCTATCTAACAACACCCTCGGTGTTGCTATACTTGAAGACAACCCTCCCCCCCCTTTTGCTACACTTGCTAACACCACCCTCCTTGTTGCTACACTTGCAACACTATCAATATCTCTCTCTTTTTTATGCATAATTTGACAATAGCTGGCTACTGAGTTTTTAGTAGTTATATATAATACTGGCAACGCTTATCGTGTGTTTAATAACGCCGCCAAAAATAAAAAAAGTGGAAAATAAAACGAGGCATTACTAAGAAACTAATTGGGGGTGGTGGTGAAAAATAATTCAGAAGCCCATTCCAAGTTTCATGGAAACCTGCCAGTACCTGCAAGAGTTCTCCACGTGTCACTATGATCTCTACAATAATGTTCAACACTTTGTAGCAATATTAGACAGCCCTTAAGCTAAATTTATCACATTAGATATACCAGTGGATTTTTTTTTAATTATATGTACAGCAGTAGTGAGGCCAGAATATACAGCTCAGTGATAATACTAGTGGAAGGTATATATTATATAATAAATAAATATATTATATAATAAATATATATATATTATATAATAAATATATATATTATATAACATACATGTATATATTATATAACATACATATATATATTATATAACTATATATATAACTATATAATATATATATTATATAACTATATATAAATATATGTATATAAATGCATATATTTATATATACAAATATATTTTGTATATTTTTATATAAATATATATTTATACGTCTTTAACGAGTTCACACGCCAGTGATTTCTAACAAAATGTGTTAGGAAAAGGATCATTTTATCTTTAAGCACAGCAATTTTCCACTATCACCCATATAACAAATTAGTCAGATTTTTGTCCAAATTTGATTTTACCAACTTTCAAATACTGAAAGAATGTGAGCCCACTTCTTCCGTGGTCACTGTAGATGGACAATGCAGAGAAATACATGAACTTAAGATGTGAGCTGTAAAAGGTGGCAATCTGGGCACTATGTGGCAACTGGTCAAGTATCGCAGTTGCATTGGTACAAGTATAAAAGCTGCATGTATTTCTCTGCTCCTGGATATTGAACCATTGATTTACTGTGGGTGTGGCGAGTTAAAATGAGTTGGTGGTAATTTAGTGGTACCAGAATATTAAGATAGGAAAGGTGAGTTTAAGGGTAAAGAGTATACTGGGCAGAGAAATGTGGTAATGTCTATCACATTTGCTGGAAGGTTCATTTATTTATAAAATATCCAAAGCTGCTCAAAATATTTTTTCAATAATCTGTGCACACACTATATGCTGAGAAAATCCAGTCAAAGGAGACAAATCCAAAATTAAAGGTTTAGAAATTTGTTCAGGTATATTATGTATATGGCAATACCACACACTATTCTACGCCATAAACAAGTCAAGCATTGTAGCTCTGTGTCTAACTTTATCCTCATATGACGCTTCGGCAAATATTAGCTTGGCAGCAATGAACTCCCAACCTCCTTTTGCGTTGGCTATTTAATCATATATTAGTAAACAATAAAAAAAATAAAAAAAAAATAAAAATGAATCCTAAAAACAATAATGGGATATTCAAACACACACGCACACCACTCTCCAGCCACAATAACCAAGGTTTATATAAAGTATTACAATATTAGAGATGAACCTTCCATTACACCAGTAAGATTAATCACTCTTGTCTGTGTGTGTCTCGGTATTGGTTCAACCTTTGCTTCCCAAGACTACACTTGTGAACATTAAAGCTTCCACTGTGCACACACTGTAGCAAGGGGGGTTTTCGATAGTTTTACCCATTTTTCTTTTTTTTTTTCCTTTTCTTTCAAATTTTAACATTTTGGTTTATTTAGTCACTAGAAATTAGTGGCTAGATCTGTGAGAACAATGAAAATTTCTTATGCAAAACCAAAACCCTCAGAACACTCGTGAATTGCTTTCAATAAATAGTGACGCAGCTTATCGTAGGTTTCGTACACAGGCAGGTCCAACTGGTTGAAACTGTTGAGAAAATGATATGGGTATAGAGATTTTTCAGGATAAACTTAATAAATGCTTTGATACACAAATGTGCTGAATAATCAGTCATTCATTACTGGAGAAAAACTACAAAATTGTAAAACAACCCAACTGTCAAATGAAAGCAATGGCATTTTAATCTGTGCTGAACCCTTATCAAGTTATGACTGAACACCAAGGAGAGAAACTGTCACATTCATTTCATTGTGTGGCTAAGTTTATTTTCAACTATATCATTGTGATATTCATATGTATACAGTTCCTGTAATTATATTCTTAATACAATTATTGAATTCATGAAGCTAATCATTTGGCGACTGTTAAATACAAAATTACAGTACATTGATATATAACTCGTGCGAACACTACCAGGCACTTACCAGGTATGAGCTGAAGGTAACCTATCGGTGGATCTGTCGTCACGGTGAATCTGGAACTTTTGAGTACCATTCATCCCCTCCAATGCTACAAAACCTTGTAGTGGTACTTTGCTGGTTCCAGTTACAAACTGCAGGAACTTCGCACGTTCTGCCTGATCAAAGGACCTCAAGGCACGCCAGAACCACTGAATCTATAACAAAGAATTTAATAATGTATCGTTGAAGAATTTATGAAAATGGTTCACATTATTGTGCTAAATTTGCATTTATTACTCTAATTATATGAACAATTTCCAAAGCCTAAGTGCTACTAGGATATGCAAGGCTTTTAAACAATTCAGGAGATAGAATGAAGACATTTTAAGGGAAATACAAATAATTTATAATATAACTAATTATTTTTGCACTTAAAATCTTTTTTATTTATTCTAAAATATGTCACTGGGGTCTACACAGCTCAATAACTATAGACTTTTTTTGCACCACCATACTGTACACAAGTCGAATATCTTGACCCAAATATGCAAAGGCACTTTCCAGATATCACAAGAATTCAGCTAATTTTGAAACTAGGAAAGAAACAAAAATGGATTTTGATGATACAAACTCGTTTCCCTACGAGGTAAACCTAAAAATAGTTGCTCTCTTAAGAGTGTGTCTTGTCCAAAGTCGGAGGCCATACACTTAGGTCCCACCTCACCCAACATTGAAAAGGGAATGGCTTGAGGTACAGGACAAACATAGGCTGGTTGGGCATGCTAGAATTTGTGAGAGAACAACATGCCAGGATCAAATTATATACAATATAATCTTACCTGCAAGGAGTTTGGTTGGTACTTATGGTATTCTGTGTTAGTACGTAGATCATCAATGTCTATAGTGGGTAACCCAGATATAAGCAGTTCCAATTCTTGCTCATTAAAAATGGATATAAGACGTTTAGGAATGATGTCATAGAAGCCCTCTAAGAAGGCATTCAACCTGGAAAAAAGAAAGTATCAGAATAAGAATTTCAATGAGAAATCACACAGGCTGCATAAAGTACGCTCAGGAAAACTTAAAGAAGAGGATTTGGTCTCAGGCATTCATGGTGTGGACAACAATACAGCAGAAAGGTGACAGAAATGCTATCATGATTCCACAAACAAGTACATGACTGGGCGACTTAATTCTGTACCACCTTTTTAAGATACATACTGATCACTTCGTTTCTGATCGAGATCAGAAATGTAGTAGTACAGTACATTAACTGGTCAGTCCTCCAGACCTCTTCAATAATTTTATGTACAAAAAAACATTTAAGTGTCACATGACACTTTTTAAACAAAACAAGAGCCTCCTCTGAGCTTAACTCCTTTTCCAGTGACGTGAGGTTTAGTTCCCGTAGTCTTTCCTCGTTCTCCTCAGCTCTGGTACTAATCTGGTGACATACCTCTGAACCTTCTCCAATTTATTCTTGAGCGTGAAGAGATATGGACTCCATGCTGGAGCTGCATACTCCAGGATTGGTCTGACATGTGGTATACAAGGTTCTGAACGATTCCTTACACAAGTTTCTAAAGGCGGTTCTTATGTTCACCAACTTCGCATATGCAACTGACGATATCCTTTTGATGTGGGCTTCATGGGATAGTATTATAGTATGAATGTTAAACATTTATTTTACTATAATGCTGGTACTATACTGCACTTAACCTTGTTCCTGGCACAGCTCAAAGAAAGTGTCTTGCAACCCACTCCTTTGCTGCTACTATATCAATGTCATCTGGAAGCACATTATAATAATCGCAGGCCTCTAGTACACTATAACCTCATCACAGTAATCAATAAAACACTTGAATTTTTTCATGCTCTTGGTTAACTCCATTAGATTTATATAGATGTATTTTAACCATATTTTCATAGTATAAGATGGATGATAACTAAAACCACCAAATAACAATAACCACATTGGCCCAGGGCTCAACTTGCAACAATAACCAATGTTTAGCCATTCATCACTATATACAATTCTCATGAACCTTTATTTAACCATGAAAATGCTTGTACTTCTGTCATGCCTATTCTGTAACCTTTGCCTCATTCCACTCATTATTATTTCCTTTTATCTCTTGTCTTGCATAAGATTTTTAATTTATGCCTTTAACATTCCAACAGCCATATGAACCTGTTTGGGCTCTCTGGGCCCTGGACAGGAGCGGACCCCAAATCCGAAGCTATTTTTTCAGTTAGAGGGGAAAATTTGGGAAGATGGGTCCCCAGACCCTTTATAACATAGGGACTGAGGCTGATTGCACCCCATAGTGACTTAGCCATTACATAATCAACAGACAAAACAATCCTTATAACAAAGTTGCCATACTGTGTAAAGACTGGTAAAAAAGCCAACCAGATTCTCCTCTTCTGAGCACCTTCATACGCTTAATAATATTGAATATATTTAATCGCATACTTTAGTATAAATATATTATATACTACAGTACTGCTTTGCAGTATTTATTGACTTGCTGCATTACAGTAGACTATTTCACTTATCTGAGTATCAAATATGTAAATATAAAATATAAATTTCTTAAACTACTGTGATTTGTAGGAGATATAGGTTTAAGAGTTTAAAAGATGCTTCACTATACTGGAATTTACCTACTAACTTGGTCTGAAAAATACTCTTTACTCAATCTTTTACCATTATTGTAAAAATGAGAAATAGGATAATGAATATGTGAATGTGATGGATACTTACTGTTGTCTAATGGCTCCTGTCATTTTCATTTGACATACAAGGCGTATATACTCCATCTTGGATTCTTCTGTAACTGCTATGTTCCGGCCATTGGGCTTGAGATCTCTAACCTCAGTTACACCGAATTCTTGAACCTGTAGTAGGAAAATATAAAATGAATATAGAACTTTTAATTAATAATTATGTTGATAAAAGAGCTCGTAATTTAGTTATTGTTGCCAGACCCATTTCGTGACATGAAGCACCTTTGCTGACAAACAAAAAGTTTGACTGTTCCACAAGATGCAGGCGTTTTATGTCCTCTTACTTTGTAAGACTAAAATAATCCAGTATTATCCAGTTCCAATGTAACTGACTACAATCCAAAAACAAACTTCAGTTGTCACAGAAAGGGTCTGGTTTTAAAATATTTACTAATTTAAAACTTAATAAAAAAATAAAATTGTGCAAATATACTGTACTGCACATACCTTTACGAATTACCAATAGACGTGTTTATGGTCTTAAGAACAAATAAGTACTGCAAATTATGAAACACAGTATCAGGACTTTATGGGTCTTCATTGTAAGAGTAGTCAAATTGTGCACAAGACTATTTGACAAAGTTTAGTTTCAAAATTGTTAAAACTCCCCACTATACATTTGTTAAATTAGGATGTACAGTATTAGCTTATATTAGGTTGTATTAGGTAAGGTGAATAAAGTAATGTAATTATTGAGAAAAAATACCATGCCATTGTGACTACATGGCACTTGGAAGGGAAATGAGGACAAGGATTTGGAATTGGATAGAGGAAATGAATTGTGCCCAACCACTTGTACAGTCTGGAATCGAATGCTGACCCGCAAGAAGTGAGGCAGTCGCTGTACCATCCAGCTCGTTCTAGGTTAAGCTTAGAAAGGCTTTAAAATACATTGGCAAACAGTCTTGTGTACAATGGGACTTGCATTTATATAATATGTGAATGGCATAGGTAATTTTATCAACAATGCTGTAGATCTTACCTCTGTACTGAAGGTGAGCTCATATCCCAGGTCTGCAACATTGTGCTCTAACAAGTAGATGAGTCCCTGATAAAATGAATAATCCTCACTCTCCATGTCAACTACACGCACCATCTTGCCAAGAATGTGTTTGTAGAATGATCGGGTGAAGTAGCACTCTAGTAACTTGTTGTCATATATTGCTTTAGCTGAAACCAAGATATACAAAAATATAAGTTTTATTCTTTAAATCAATGCAGTATAGTTAAATATTGCAATGCTGTAGGAAGCAAATGTGCAATGTCATAACTGACCCCCCAATTACCAACAAATTTATCAGCCTTCACATATGGCTCAATTGGGTTAAAATCCTAAAAATTAGGCAATGAAAGAAAAATATGAAAAGGCACTTTGTACCGTTACACCATCAGTCAAGAGACTGCATTAGAGATAGTACAGATGACCAGCACAGTTTGTGTAGTGTGTGACCACCCATTTGTGGTTAAGAGAAAAACGATGATATTGTGTGCTACCTTAGCTTGATGTTACCTTGAAGTGGTTCCAAGGATTAATGTTCTTGCAGTCTCTGACCAGGACTCCTGGTTGGTGGTAGGGTCAACCAGTCTGTCAGATACTGCTGCTCAATGTCTGATGTATGAATTACAGCCAGGTTCATCAGTTATCCTTTGATTAATTTATTCTAAATTACAAGTACTTTTTTCTAGGATTCCAGTGGCTGTAAACAATTTCAATCATCTATTAGTAGTAGTTTCAGCGTACATTAAGATACCTTTTCTGTGTTATCACAAATTCTATTGCAAACCAATATTCAGTATGCTCAGAAAATCTCTACTGTGTTCCACTGAAATTTTCAGTTTACATTATTAAAATGATGCAAACTGAATGACTTTGGACCATATCAGATGTAAAGATATTTATGTGCAGATACCAAACTGCAGCTGCATGTTCCAGTGTTGGACTAATATGGGTTGTAAAGAATGTTTTTTTAATCTTTCCCTGATCCAGGTACAGCACAATAATAATGTCTTGCTAATCCTATGGGTCTTGTCAACTTTTTTAAGCCATGGATTGAACTGGTCATTACTTCCTTATCATTCCACATACATGTTTACTATTTGTGTACTAAAAGTACTCAACTCACATCTGAGGGTCATTCTCAGTTAAATTTTGTAAATGTGTTCTATTTCTCACATGAAATACTCTTTTTGCCAAGTTTATCTTGTGATTATCTTTATCATCATGACTGTTCCCACTCGTGTGGTTCATCCCTAAAGTGGGAGTTCACACTCTTATCCTGTCATACCAATTTTATTTAAGTTTTGTAGCAAACCTACAAACCATCATAATTTTTATGGAACAAAAAGATGTGTATTAACTGAAATATGATGATACCAAGCCAAGGTTGAAGAGGGATAGGACTAATACAATTAAATGACATTCATGTAAATAATTGATATAATACAATTCAATTATTAATGTAAATATATATTTAAATACAAAAACACATATGGTCTTACCTATAACCCTTCCAACAAACTTGAAATATGAGAGATGATTGGAATTACAATGAGATGCTGGGTTGATCATATAAGTAACTCTGTCACCAGGAGAAGTGCAGAAAAGCGCGTACATTGGATTAAAGATCTCCCGGGATATGATCATATACCACTCTCTAAGGAGACCACCAGCATCTTGCCCTTCTTCACCTGCAATACAAAACAATATATGTAATAAACTAAATTATTCAAACAATTTCCTATTTTTAAACATTAATAAACACAGCATCAACAAAACATTCACAAAGTGTTTATTAGTCTTTCTCTGACTGGGTTGACCTAACACAACCTTTAACCCTCATATAGAAAAAAAAAAAATTGCGCACAAAGAAAAATATTCATTATCAAGAAGTATCAATCACGTTTTGCAATTTGAGCAGGACGTATCGGCAGATAGCAATCGAAGCTGATTAAAAGTTAGGATATACCGATTTCTTGTACACAATCTGGGAAATTTATAGGGCTGCCCTTCAAGTGTGAAAGTTCTCAAAGTGAACGTCAAATGTTTCACAAAAAATTGTGCATCCTGGTATGGTCTACACAAGTGGTCACCATATCTATTCAGCAATGCATTAGCCCTTGAATTGTGCATCACAACCGGAGATGGTTGCCTGGTGGCACGCAGCAAGATACCACACACCTTTTTAGAAAGATGAAATTATAATTTATTATTTTTAAAGTATAGTACTTTAGAACTGCAAACCAAGGGTAAAGAGGTTCCACAAAACATGCAACGTAGTTTGACTTTACCTTCAAATACTATGTAAAACCTATTTTTCCACTCATCAGGGGACCGTCTATGTAGTTCCCTAAAGGAATCCTCAAACACATGCTCCCTACGGACGTGCACGGCCAAGTCTTCTCGGCGCATGCCATCATCTGCACGTTCTAATTCAGTTCTGAAGTATTTGCGTTTGATATCGAAGTCCAGAAGACGCGTGTGATCCACCAGAACACTAAAAGGCCCATCAGCCAGGTGTACTGTTGACTGACGTAGGATCTGGTTAAGAACAGTGCGATGTGTTTCTGTAGATACGAAAAATTCAATTAACATATGGATACACTATGTGGTAGAAATTTTTAGTATGGTTTCATTATGATTTCTCAAATGTTGGATCATTTACTTTTCATTTTGAATATAAGCATGTGCAAATGCTGTGTTTAATAGTCCAGCTATAGCATTCAAAGTATCACTAGAACTCATAACTAGAGTGAAAATGTCTTGCAAAGCAACACCAAGGGCCAGAATAGCTTACTAAAATTTGTTGTTTTAATGCTATTCTGTTATTGATTTACAAGTATTTCAATAATGTTTGTTAATTAATTTACAGATACAATGTCACAATGTGTTAAATAACCCAATCCTATATATTAAATGAAAGTGATGATGTTTTGTCCTGTCCTGGACCCTTATCAAGTTGTGACATTGTAAAAGTGGAAAAGTTAACATAAATAGAAAAGAAAAATGAACGGGCAGGAGGAATTGGGAGGGAAGAGTAAACACACCAATCTCATGGATGGATCGTCTATGCCCAGAATACCTGGAGACTTCTGGATAAGATGGTGGTGGTGGTGGTGGTGGTGGGGGAAGAAAGATAGATTATAAAAAGGAAGGGGAAAAACAAAAAAGCTAAAATGATGCACTCGCCTGCAAACTTAAGGAACTTCTCGGTATCGCCAGGGTTGTATTCGGGAACGTGTGACACTGAGCTTTCTCGTTTCCTCGTACCAGCTGGATTCACATTACCTTCGCCATCTGTTGGGGAAAAAATTGTAATCAGTTTTGTAGTTAGGAATGCAGGAAGAGGAGGGAAGGTGAGAAGGAGGGGGGAGGGGTAGAAGGACAGAGAGAAAATAGGCACACTGAAAATATTACAAGACCTATACAGTAATTATTTACAGTGCTACCTCAATTAGCCACACCAATTGCTACCTCCAGATATACAGAGGTTCCAATTGGACTAAAAATCTGGATAATCAAATAAAAATGGCAAGATGGAATTTTTAGCAATATAATTATTTTATTTTGGAATACATTTTAACAGACATGTGCTAAAAATACTTGAAATGCTATATTATAATAGGAATCCAGCAATGTTTATGTAGGAAACCAAAGAATTTTGATTTAGATATAAAGTCCTAGGCTTACCTTCTGCTGGTACTGCAGGCAGAGGAGAGAGTGGTGCAATTTCATGATGCAAGTGAGCCAGCTGGGCTTCTCGAGTTTCAGTCTGCGTGGTAGAACGTTCTCTTCGGTCTCCAGAGGCAGCTGAAGCATGTACCAGGAAGAAAGCCTCTACTGCCGGTTGCAACACTAACACAGCATGAGTGTCTTGTGTCTCACCGAGCTCTATCAAACACTGAGACAGCGTTGACCACAATTCATCTAGATTTAATTGGACACTTAAACTACCCAATTCAGTGGTTTCTGTTAAAGAAAAAGAAAAGCATATTAAAAAAAAAAAACTTTTTCCAAGCCTGTTCTCTTGAACTGCCACTCCATTAAAAATGCAACAGTTTTGCCTAGCCAGAAGCTTATGAAACCAATAAACTCACCTGACTTATTGAGGCGAATGCATAAAAATCACGTGTTTAAATTTTTACTTACAAGTTTCATTTTTAACGGTAAATTCATCAGTTCCGTTAAAAATACTGTATGACATATTAGGCGAGACGAAAGGTTGCTTTTTCAGTCATCTGACAAAGTCACCCTCCCCTCCCCCAGCACCCCTCTTTCACATTTCCCTTAATAATTAGCCCTAATAAAAGCACAATGAAAAACAATAGCAATCCATATTTGCTTCACCTGGAACATCGTTGTCCACATCCATTGCCTCAGCAGCGGGCTGTATACTCTCTGGCTGAGGTACAGCTGATGCATTAGCTGCATTGTCTGCTTCTGGATTCGATACATCAATTAACACAACGGGAACGAAATCTCTCTCGATCTGTTCTTGTTGGATTTGTTGGAGAACTGGTTCTTGCTGCTCTTGGGTGGCTGGTGCATTAACTTGTTCTTGGGTGGCAGCAGCTTCAGGTTGTCCTTCACTAACCACTGCATTCTGCTCTTGCTGATTGGTAGCCATTTCTGCAACTGGTTCACTAGTTCCTGTGTCTGACTGCTCCGGGTTCGCTGCAGTGTTTGGTTGATTCTCACTAGCTTGTCTGTCACTGGTTACAGTGGTTGGTTGAGTACCTGTCAAGAAACAACAGTCACTCAGTTTTTGGCAATAAAAAATATCTGTGTAATCTTAGACTACAGGGAAAGGAGTAAACAAACTCATTACCTCATCTCTCCGAGAGATGCAAGTACTTTCTTGTGCTGGACTGAAGCCTAGCCCAATCTTAATACTGCACACAACAAACTAAATAGTGAGAGGTTTGCTTATTAGTTAGTAAGGTAAGCGAAGTGAATACTGTTAAGCTCTTTATTATCAACTATTGTGCTTCACTTGACATATGGCTTTTGCTACTTTTGTGACACCCTACATTCTTAGGTACTGCATTATGAAGAGGTCTGACATTTCATAAAAGCTTCACATACCAGTTTTTCTGGTGCGTGATAATCTGATGGCATCCCTCAGTTGTATGATGACCTTAAGAGTGCGCAAAAAGAAAGCCTGTGACGAGGTTTTGCTTGTGAGAGCCGACATGGATGCCAACTGTAGTTCACACGGAGGCTTCACTTTTGTTGTTCCACTTATGATGACACATTCGTTAGTAAATCTAATGAGGAAAAAATACTATAAATCAACTTGTAGAGAAATAACTGTCAGGAATGTAAGTGAGGGGGGAGAGTGGAAGATGTGTAATGGATCAAAATCAGTGACTATCATGTACAAAGGTAAACATCAAGTAAAAGTATTTTATCAGTGCAGTAATGCTTCCAAGTATAATTTTTTGTGAACGTTTACCTGTCTTGCAGCAATCCCTTCTTGCTCTTATCAGTCACAAGCACCTGGTGTTCTTCATCATTTATACAAATGGGTGGATGTGAAGCATTGTAGGCTTGTAAATCACTTAAAAGTGCAGCAATGTGAGTAGCTACCGTTGAGCCGAGCGTCGCTGCACCCTGTAAGAGGAGTCTCAGCACCTGATCCCGAGCTGGTGGTGGCCCATGGGAAAGGTGGAGGAGGAGGGCTGTTGCGTCTTCCAGACCTTCCTCTGAGCATGATTTACTTGTTAACACCTGAGTGGACAAAAGAAATTACATTTATGCAGTAACTAATACTGACTTTGCAATAAAGTGATGACCAATTGATTATGTCTATGGTGAGCAGAGGGGAATATCAAGGAGGGTCTAAAATAAATCACTATATCATGACACGATACAATATATCTAAAAGAAGTTCTTTAGAGCAAGGCGGTGGAATTGAACCCACATTGGCTCAATTCCAATGTGGGTTCAATTCTGGGGTGACCATTGGAACTGGTCACCCCAGACACACATTACCCATTGGTCCATGATTTGCTTACAACAGCTTTAATGTGTGTAATTGGGGTGAACTAGGTTGTTGGTTTAATTTCACTGCCCTGTTCCAGATCCTCTCAAGCAATAAGGCCAGTTTATTCTCCCTCTGGCAAATCCTCGCCGCTGCAAAATTAACTGTGAAGCCAATCAGTGAGAAAAAACGACCATACGAGTCATAAATACTCATACTCCACCCAAGTAAAACAGAAACAAGCAACACTTAGTGGGCCAGCCAGAAGTTTAGGGCTCGTGCAGGAATATCCCCGAGAGAAAAAAAAAAAAATTATGCCCAAAACAAGGTAGATATTCATTGTATGAGTAAGTATTACTCATTGTTGAAGTACAGTACTGTAGTTATCTGGATAGTTTCCTCTAATCCATTTAATTTTCAATGGTAAACTTCTCAAAACCTATTGCTATTTTTATCTGCATTGTAGATCTGAAAAAATTAAACTTTTACTTTGATATCACAAAATGCAGCTCTAATGGTTCCACAGCTGCTACATCAGAATTCTACCTTTTCCCCCAAGCTTCCTCCTAAATATACTGCAACATCTGGTAAAGTTCTGCAGCCACCCTTAACTGGCTTCAAAGCCAGTGTATGTGAACGTTTCCACTACAAAACGATTTTATCGGTGCCCATTAGGCACCTCACCAACACAATGCCGCATGAATCAAATATGACGGCATCATGCAGTTGCTCATAGTTAGACAGCTTCATTGTTCTTTGTCAACTCTCCACCACCATCACTCACTAACTACATGATTTTGTTTTGTTTCAAATATTGAAAACAGTACTAGTCTACATGCTATACTACTCTACCATTCCCCGGTCTAACACTCCATGATCTAGTTTCCCTAATAATTGACCCTTATTCATGGTAAGGAAGTTACTCTTACCTGTTCCACCCCTGAATTTCAGCCCAAAAACCCCCTTTTCCCAGCAATCTAGGCTTCAGCCTGTCTCCCTGGCTTACACAAGGAATCCAGGTTTCAGTGTGTTCTCGTCCCCCTGCCAAAGGAATCCAGCTTTCTGCCCCCCCCCCCCCACCCTTCCTCCCTTGAAGTAATTGATTTTTTATAAATTTAAATTCTGGAAGAGAAAGCCAACATGTAGATTAGATCGATTATTTAGAGGAATCCATTATATGGAGGTGGTTGTATACTTCCTTGACCTTATCTTCATAATAGTAATCTTGTCAAAGTGCAGTATCGAAAACAGTCTAAAATGAAGGCGTCTACTCAGTCCCCTCACCTGCCTCCCCTCTTTCGCTCCCTCATATTATCTTGTACATTTGTTTGTAGAACTCTACATTAATTGCTTCACAAGACCCAACTAAACCTACACAGCCTCCTGATCATAAAGTTTGTCATAAGATACAGTATTCCACAATCCTTTTCCTTATTACTTTCTCCAGTATTAATTCCTGTTGTCAGGGACAGGAAGCCTGTTAAGTTTATTGACGTCCCCCTGGACAACTTGTACTGCACCGATACATACTTACAGAGTGCCTCATCACCAGTTTATCAGTAACCAGGTTGTTCTCTATTGTTTATTTGTCTCAGCTATACTCAGTCTGGCACTATCATTAACGTCTCCCTGGAACCTCCTGCTGCATTCCTCAAACCATGTTATTATCAAAAGAATATAATTAAATGCAGAAGGCCTATTGGCCCATGTGAGGCAGTGCTCAATGGGCCTCACTGGGCAACTTCTATTGGCTTATGCAAAGCAGCTCCTATTGGCCCACACAATTTATACCCACCTCAACATTCATTTGTAGGTCTAACCTATGAGTAAACAATCTAGCAACCCCATACCCTATGGGGTTGGGCATAACAAAAGTGATATTAATAGGGTTTTAAAAGTATCAACACATAATAGAATACAAAACAATGGAAATAAATTGGATAAGTATAGATTTAGGAAAGGCCTGGGTAAATACTGGTTCGGTAACAGTTGTTGATCTGTGGAACCACTTGCCCTATAATATAATAGATGTAGGATCCCTCAATTGTTTCAAGCACAGGTTAGATATATATATGAATGAGTCTGGCTGGATATAAATAGGCACTGCCTCGTATGGGCCAATAGGACTTGTGCCGTTTCCTTGATTCTTATGGTACCTGATAACATCTTTCCTTAGCCTCATCACTTTATCCTTTACCATCATATTCCTTAAGTGACTACAATAGCTTGGGCTAATGTTTAGTTCCTGCCGATATGTTTACACATTTCCTAGCGCCTCTCACTAGTGTCTCCTTGTTTACCCCTGGTACTTCTCCTCCTGTACGTTTTCCATGCCTTGTTACTGTGACTCGCTACCTAACACTTCCTTGTTAATTTTTTTTTGTATACAGATGGGTATATTTGGGCTCAACTCTGTAGTGTGCGTGATACCTAGTAATGAAAACAATTAAATATTTCTTAAAATTGTACTTACTTGAATTGCTAATTTAAGAAGATGTTCTAAGGTTTGAGAATTTTCAGTGGAGTGTTGCGAGGTATTAGAATTCTGTGACGTAGCTGTATCAGCAGTGTCAGGGAGCCCCAAAGAAATCAGAGCCAGAAGACGAAGCAGCCTGTCGGTGAGAAGTGAAGATCTACGCACAACAGGATGAGCCAACTGTTGTATGAGTTGCCCCAGAGCCGAAGCTTCAAGACTAGTGACACGCTGTTCTTCTTCACTGCCACTACCTGCACCCGAATGTGTTCTGGGAAGTCCTTTTCCTTTGCGTGAAACACTTATGGAGTCTAGTTTTACTAACAATTCCCAAAAGTCTGTTGATTCACTACTTTGACTTGATGATCCCTTAGAGTTTTTACTGATAGCACCTGTGGTTGTTCCACTCCCTGACTTTTTTACTTCACTTTTATTATCATCTAGTTCCTTGCCTTGGTGTGGTAAGAAATGGCTTGGAAAACTCTTGGCCAATGAGATCAATGTGTCAAGAGCATGTCTGTGGAACACAAAAATTATTAATATCACTAAAGTGAAAGTATTTACATTATTATACAAATACAGGATTTACAAGACAATCAACAGAACTCCATGGTTATACCATCATTCAACACACAGCCCCACCCTAACACAATGTTTTGGCCAATTCTAAACCCTTATCACTTAACAACCTAGACATACAGAGAGCCTGATGTGGGTTCAGGATGGGCTGAACCATCATCACTTTCCTTTCTTATATGGCAGTTGTGTTATTTAGTTCAGCCACACTAATATAACCTAATCTCTGCAATTCAACACATAATTTACATATTTATTCATACTTGCTGACAGAATTGGCAACTTAAACTCACTCATGTTATTAAGTTGAACATTACAGCATAGTTATACATTCCAAATATTAACCTACTTCCACCAGATCTAAGAAATATTGCCAGAACAAAAGAGAAAGTTGTCAAGAGGCAACTGGAGAAGTTCCTGCAGGCTGCTGGAAGCAAACCTTAGCTGATTATGCCAGTCCCCAGGCAGAGCTTGGGGGGAGTAGCACAACTCAAAAACAACCACAATATACTGCCACCAAATGGTTAGCTAGCCTGGACTATATAAAACTATTTTGCCATAAACAACTATTCCCTACTTGTAAACTAAACTGGAGCAATGGTTATAAATCTAATCAAAACATTTAGTACAATACAAATTTACAATGACCACAGAGATATACTGTTTCAAAGTTTAATGTAATAAAACCTCAGATTTTGGAGAGTTTACACTCCAAGTCAGTCATCGGTATCGGTACTAAGAAATTAAACCGTTTTGAAACAAAATTAAAAATCAAAGAATTTGTTTTAATAATGTTCATAGGTTTTCAGTTCAATCTGCAACTGCGAAGCAAAGAATTAGCCATTAGCCCAGGATGAACCTTTGACAAAGTTCATCTCTCTGTTACGTGAAGGATACACACTGAAGTTTAATACTAAATAATTAACTTATATTATACATGTATGTATGTGTATGAAAATGAGAGATGAAAAACATGCCAGACAATGTTCTTTAGTCAATCTATTCCACTATCGAGCCACTTGAACTGGAGTCCAAGGAATGCCTATTCCTTTCCTAGATGTGCCACTATCAAAACATTTTCTCCAATATTTTGCAAGGTATGTCAATAAGTCAATAAGCCAGGCTTGTAGTTCTAGGCCTCATACCTGTCTCATTTCTTAAACACAGGCAGTATGTTATAGTCTACCAGGAATCCCAGAGTTTACCATTATAGACCTTAGTGATGAAGTCGAGGTCTCCACATGCGAGCGAAAGACTAGCAGAAGAATGTGGAAATTATAGCGGGATTATTGTACTTTATGCCCTAAGAAAAAGTGTATGCCAGCATACAAATTGAGAGTAAGATATACAACAATGAAGGATACAGATGAAACAATTGTTGTACAAATTATGGACAAAACTCATCAGGCATTCACACAACAACTTACGAAACCTCCAAATCTTTCCTTAATCACGGTGGCTTTGTTTACAAGCTTTGAAACGTCACAATCCAAGGTTATTATTGTTATAAACTACTCCATAGTACTTCAGAGCTAATAACTGTTTAATAAATGGAAAGAAAGCAGCTATGATCGAAGAAAGATGTACAGATTTTGTATGTGGTTGCATAAATGCTTTATGAATGCGGGACTTGGCTTATCATTATTATTTACAACAAGACAATAGTATGGAAGGTGCAATATTAGTAATAAAAGGTGGGAGAGTTAAATAAGTAAAGGAAGGAATGTTAGAAAAATTTGGGTCTATGGATGGGAGAAGAACTTTAAAATAAGAAAAAGTATTGGAAATGGGCAAGAAAAGCAGCTGGTGTATGTGGTATGGGTATAACAATAACAAAAGTTGTCATGCAAGTGAAAGAGGTAAGTGAATGAAACGAGTGGAGGGTGGGTAAAGCACTGAGGTGGAATGGACATGCAAGTAGGATGTCAAAATCTATTAAGAAGGTGGGGTACACAAGGGTAAAATAAGGAAACATGGAAGATGCAAAGAAGTATCTTAGATGAGAAGAATATGACACATGAATAAGAATGTAGGGGCAGAGTTCGAGACCATGAAAATGAGCAATGTGCAAGATTAGAGCCTCCTAGGAAAACCATCTGTCACGGACAACTTTCAGGAGGAAGTAAGGCATTGGGGATAAACTACAGAACAATTTCTTGGCCTCGGTAACACTCGCATAGAAGATGGCACAAAACACACATTTATCACAATGAAATATTTGAAATAAAGGCCTATTCTGCCTTTCTTGGAAAGGATTTTCGGAAGATCTATTTCAGGCTCAATATACCAACTCGTTATCAAAGTTGTGAGTACCCCACACTTGTGGGTGGTGGGCTACCACATCTCAACACCAAGGCAACAATGTTTTGTGAAAATATATATACCTGTAATTACAAATAAGAATTATATATATTATGGGACAGACAGGCAGGCAGGGTGATTGCTATTGAAATTGTAAATGTGAGGGGACAAAAATAAACATTAATGTATGTTTTAACTTAAGAGTACCAAACGAACCTGCACACTAAAGGAGCCGCTTGTGGGTGAATATTGACAGCCGTTGTTAATGCTGCTGCTGAGGTGCGTTTACCCGTCTGCTGCGTGCGCTGAATTTGGAAGATACTTGCCCGACACCCAAGAGCAGCATCCATACTCATGCTGAGCCATGAAGGTGCAGTAGGGGAACGAGATTCACTTCGCCAAACAGGAGTTGATGATAAGGGTGTCGAGTCGGATCTTGCACCAACGTTCATTTTTTTACTTGCCCCTTTACCCGCCTGGTCCGGTGTGACGGGAGGCAAGCATGATATGGACAATTCACTGCTTATACTTCCCAGACGACTGCTACCAAGCTGACCTTGATCACCACACCGCTCCAGAATTGATAATAAGGCCTGGAAGTGTGATAGAATTAAGAACGTAAGTAGGCCATAGTAAGTAGAACCAAGAAAGCATGGAGGTCAACAGGAAATGAGCTAAAAAGAACAAATTAGTAAGCAAATCTGGAAGAGATTTAAGAAAGATAATGATGGGGAGGGTGCGAGGGAAAATGATCTAGCTGATGTCGAGTCAGTTATAAAACACACGATCATGTTTTTTCAACATTTTAATATTTTTCTTTTAGCATACCTAACATAGCATAACCACACTGTTCCATTCTACACATTACATTTCACAACTGATCAAGTTTAAGAATATTGAACACTAAAGAAACATGTATCAACTTCTAAATTTTATCTGATTATATATATTACACATTTAATCAATACAGTCCATGGTAACCAACAACTTAAATTTATAACAAAAATGTGTAAAGCATGTTTGCAATGGTTTGAGTTTATTGCAAGATAGCAACACCGTACCTTAATGACCCAATCCCTAGTGGGAGTATGGTGACACAGGTAACGGAGTACACGATGAAGACGACCAGTGTTGAGCTTCGGTTCATCAACAAACAGTAGAACTAAAAGGCAAGTCATGGCTTCGTGGTCAAGAAGTTGACGACCTCGTGGTTTGCTGCTGTGTACAGAAACAATCAACTTTGTTAACCATGCAAATACAAACAAATTTTATTAAAATAATAATAGATCGATTGGAATGAAATGCTCCTTTCCGATTCTGTTCCTTCGTTGCTCCTACAGTCATTTCTTGTAACATCCGTCACACTCATAACGCTCTAGTCGGCCTTTTCACCCCACATCAGCAAGCAACACTGCAATATTCTTGACACTCTTTAGGAAGTAATGTGGTGGAGGCAGACTACATACACAGTTTCAAATGAAGATATGATAAGAGCCCAATAGGCTCGGGAACCTGTACACCAGTTGAGAGGCAGGACCAAAGAGCCAAAGCTCAACCCCTGCAAGCACCACTAGGTGTGTACAGTTTGATTAGGAAGACTGAATAGCATCGAGTGACTGATTTTGCAGAAGAGGCCAACTGGTCAACCTATATCAACATTATTATTGGGAACTCCATTACACAGTAGGAAGCAAATTTATAGGTTGCACTCATAATCAGTAAACTCTGCCTCTGTAAGCTGCTGAAATTGCCAGAAGTCACCCAAGACTATAAGCATCATGTGAATTTAATAAATTATCTAATCCCACCATACATGCATGCAATTTTATCTAAAAAAAATATTTAAACAAAGCCAAC
Organism: Procambarus clarkii; assembly: GCF_040958095.1. NCBI lineage: Eukaryota > Metazoa > Arthropoda > Malacostraca > Decapoda > Cambaridae > Procambarus > Procambarus clarkii. Next base: position 5,651,729 of record NC_091194.1, on the reverse strand, counting down.
ATGATTATGAAATAATATAGTACAGTACTTGCAAACACTAATTCGCAATACTTGGCTGAAAATTAAGACACCAGATCTAAAAAGAAACGAAACAAAGTGACAACAGTTCTGTCCGTCCTAGACCATTATCTAATGAGTTGGGTTTCTATAATACTTGCACAATGTACACTGAGAAATATGAAAACCCTGCATAATTAAACAGTCAAATTATTCCAACCAAACTAAGCCATGCACTTACGTAGCTGTCACTTGTTGGCCACTAGACGAGGTTCGGAGATTCCAGCTGGTAGACCAACTTGACGAGTGCATGAGACGTGAACCAATACGTGCTGTATTGCGTAGTATAGAAGAGAGCGATGTGCCAGATCTATTGAACATGTGTTCATGGACATGTCTGTTGCGCTCCTCACGCTGTCGGCGAAGCGTCTGAGCTTCTTGAGCTAATTCTGGGGGTAATGCTGCGAACTGAGAGTCCTCCAAGTCAGCCAAAATCTGAAATACAGAAAAAGTAATTCATAGTATATTATGAAAAATACTCACAGGTTAGGCAATGAGAATTCATTTGGGTTACTGGAATTCAAATTACCAAGGCAATAAGGCAATAATGTAAACTAATTAAAATGACCCTCTCCCTTAACCCCCCCCCCCAAACACAAAGGCTGGCCCTTCTCAACCTTTTGCATCTCTAGTACAGTATACATTTTATTACTACAGTATATGGAACCCATTTAAAGTACTTGTGCAAGCAACCTTGCAAAAAAAATAAAATACAAATTTACACTGCTTTTTTTTTTATCAATCACGCAATTTTAATACCCAAGTTTCACTTAATATCAGGTCAGGAAGTGCTGACCTGACAAAGGAAGGTGACAAAGGGAGAGCGCACCCTAGTCCCTGCACATCCTCTCATGTGTATTTTATATATATAAAATGCTGAACTGTAATGTCAATCCTGACCTTAAAAGCTTCCTAGAAGGTTGAGCATTCCAACATCACCAGAAAAGAATGGATAGCCTATACATCAATAGGATATTGCCATTTATGATTTTTGTTTATATACCAAAATGCTTGATTTAAAAATCAAAGTCAACTCACAGTTTGTCTAAGAGATGGTGGAAGTGTCTGCAAGAAGGAAACTGGGTCCATGGGGTCATCAGGGTTAGAACGTGCTGCTTGTTGCCGCTGCTGTTCAAGACGCTGTTGAGCAAGAACTTCTTCCTGGATGTTTGGAGGAAGTGCAGCCAGGAACTCTGGATTGACTTCACTAACATTGGCACTGTTGCTCTCTCTTGTACTCTCGGTTGCTCGTTGTCTTACTCTTTGAAGTCTAAAGATGGCAGATTACACTATTACAATGTTTGAATGCTGTCAATATAATAGCAACCCAACCCAACCCTCAGGTCAACAAAATAGTGAAAATAAAACCTTGATTGAATCTCTGCATAAACAAAACTATGTAAATTTATACATGGAAGCTAAACAAACTAACCTCTCTTTTTGTACTTCTTTTAGCTTCATTCTCCTCACTTTTACTACCTCTCTTCACCTAATAACTAACCTGATTTCTGTTTAAAATGTGTTCAGTATTACTTCTGAAAATGACAACACTTACCTTTTATCAATGAAATCTGAACTGCACAAGTTGGATTGTAATCTGTTAATCGCAAGTGGTTTTGTGATTTGGCTCCTTTGTTTAATCATTTAAATTTTCTTATCTTCTACCAGGAGAAGCCATACCCAAAAATGATGAATATAACCTTATAATTGAAATTCTTATTTGGGTTAAAAAATCCAAGAACTCTAATGAGAATTCATTTGGGTTACTGGAATTCAAATTACCAAGTGCTTTCAGTAGTAAGAAAAAAACCACTTACCTAAGTTGTTCAGCTATTACTTCTTGCCTCATATCTTCAGGTAAAGCTGCAAGGAAACTTGGGTCAACACCCTCAGGGATCTCAATGTCTCCAAGAATGGCTGAGTAGTCCGGGCGAGTGCTGGACGACCCAGATGGTCCAGCCTCATTCTCCCTTCCAGCTCTTGAACTTTATAGACAGAACACAATACATAAATAACACAAAGGAAACATTGCCTCATGGTGGTCTGGAGGAAACAAGTGGTATGGAAATATGGAAACGGTAAATAGGTAAGAAATGAGAGTGGGGCATATTTGGAAGGGAATGGGGACAGGGAAATTGGAGGGAGTGAGAGAGGATAAGGAAAGATAGGTGCAGAGTGAAGAAGAGAAACTAATTCTAGATACAGTAAATAACTAAGGACAAATTGTCAGTACCACATGCACTTATCTACGTTAAATTGATGTTTCACATTTGTAATCAAGTGCTATTAAAATTATTGAAAAACTCACTCTTGGCTCTCTCTTCTCAAGCTTGATGGCATAACTAACACAGGAAGTGACGAGGTCATCGTTTGATCCCCTACTTGATCTTGCAAATCCTGTTGCATAGGCATGCTTGGATCTTCCCATGCTTCTCTTGGAGGCATACCTGCTAATGGTGGGGTTGCGAGGGTGTCGCCAGACGATGCCAGCAACTCCGGCGATTGACTGGGGTACTCTGGAGGGCTAACAGACATAGGAGTTTCTTCTTGAGTAACCAAACTTTCAACATTGTCATTAGATATAGTTTGAGGCCCCACTGTGGGCAGGGGAGAAGCTGCCACCATTTCTGCATCTGTGACGGACAGAGCGGAGGTCGTCATGTTACTGGTTGGTGCTAAGAGTGAGGTTGGAGTTGGGGTAGACGTTGTTGGGGAAGGGAATGGAGGCAAACTGCTCACACATGTGGTTTGAGGGGTGGTTGGAGCAGATGGTACACCTCCCAAGGCCCCACCAAGAGCTGGGATTGAGGAAACAGGAGGTTCTTGCAGTGGTAATGTGGAAGCACCAGATGATACTGGAGATAATAGGGTCAAGAGTCCGGAAAAGCTGGGTGTTGTCGTCGTTTGAGGTCTTGATGAAGAGGCCAAAACAGATTCCACAATGGACTCTGCTATGGATGCTGTGCTCAAAATAGCAGCATCTTGACCAGAAGCTTCTGGATTTGGAGTTTCTTGAACCCCAGATGCACGATTACTGTCAGGTGCTTCACCCATTTCGGCATCACCTGAGAATATAAAGGAAGCACATGATTTTCAACACATGAAATTAATGGAATGTGATGATATTTCAGACAGTTCTGGACCTTTATCAAGTTTTTCCATTTGCATAGGTAGGGTTAACTATAACTTTAATTAAGAATCTACGTTCAGAGGTCTCAATCAAATCAGACCAATTCTCTTATTCTTTGAGTACAGATACTGTACTTTACAAGAAACAATACTGCCTACATAACATGGTTAGTGCAAAAAATATAATTCAAACAAAATACCAGCAGTACAAATAATATCATTACTACGAGATAAATGTCACCACTCACCACTCTGAAGAAGAAGAGGACCACGAGCGCTTTCAGTCGAGGCCGGCGGAGGCTTATTTGACTCCTGCTCTTTTTTCTTTTTGTCTCGTTCTGACTGCTCTGCATCTCTATATTTTTCTAGAACTGCCATTAATGCCGGCTTGACAACTTTGAAGAGAAAAACAAAAATATTAAGCACTGCCTAGGAAAAATCTACTTAACAGAATATGGTATATAATGTGGAATATATCACTTTATAAACCTTATCAAATGATTACTTATGGCACATTCCTCAAATTTTATCTACTTGTGCAATTTGGCCAGGTTTCCTTGGTGATTTTCCCCTGATCATCTATGATATTGCTGACTGAAGCCCTTTATAGCCTTCACATACCCACTGGCAAATTCCCTGAATTTAATGCTACACAAGTACACAGTCACGAATAATGCCATTTCAACCATTTTCAACTCCGGAGGGAAAGGTGGTTACCAGGCCTGTGGGAAATGGAGGAGGCACTGGGCCCATGGAAAACGTTAGGTGGAGGTGGGAGGTGGAAGCACCAGGCCCATGAGAAAAGATGGGGAGAGGCACTGGGCCCATGGGAAAGGGGGAGTAACCGGGCCCATGGAAAGAGGCAGCAGACACCAGGCCCATGGGTAAGGGGATGCACCAGGCACGTTGGAAAAGCAGGGAGGCACTGGAACCATGGGAATTGGGGGAAGGAACTGGGACCATAGGAAAGGGGGGAGGCACTGGGATTGTGGCAAAGAAGGGAGGCTCTGGGTCCGTGGGGGGAGCGGGGAGGAAACACTAGCTAATGGTGGGAAAAGTAGAAATGCAGTAGTGAGGATATATACATGATAATTCCATGGAAGCAAAATAATTAGGTCAAAGGCAGTGAATAAACATTTATTCATCTATACTGTGGATAGATGTACATTGTGGGAGAGGGTCTAAAACAGGAAACAGGATCTGGGAAAGGGGAAGGGGGACAGGGGGATGCAAGAGGAGGGGAATGAGGGGGGAAAAAGTGGAGAGAAAAAGAGGCAGTATAAAAGAATACACCATTCCCAACATGAATAATGGGTTAACACTATTTCCTGTAACCAATTTATTTTAATATATCAACATGTATACAGTATCAACATATTTGAATATATATATATATATATATATATATATATATATATATATATATATATATATATATATATATATATATATATATATATATATATATATATATATATATATATATATATATATATATTTCATTTAGCATCCCTATTACTAAATGGGGCATTACAACGCATTATAATTACAATAGTATTATATTAATAACTGTAAGCAGCATTACCTGTGACAGCATCATGCATAGAGTCTGCCTCAAGAACTCTAGTCTCCTCCGTCCACCGCGAGAGTGCATTAGGAACGTTGGAAAGGGATGCAGATGAACCAGTGTTGTTCATCACTGTCCCACCATGATCCTGCAATGTATCATGCTATCACCCACTGTCTTGCATCTTAATTAACAATCTTACTCCAGTCACACCTTGACACAATAAAACATATCAAATGACCCTCATACTTCACAAACTGCCATGTTCACGAGTACTGGAATTTAATTTACACTGGGTGATATCATTAGGAAAATGAAGGATGCAAATTGGTTAAACAACAAAATTTGGGAAAGGCAATACTGTAGAGTCAAATTTAAATTTTCTTTTTAAGGATGATGCAAGTTGTGACAAAGATGGACAAGCCACGATAATTTTCACTAAAGACTAATACAAAAATTTAGTTTTGCACCTCAGGGTTTAGTTGTTAAAGTAAAGGGAGAGGAATTTTTTAAACTGCCAGGTAGCTATACCATCAAATTCTGTTTACTTCTCAAAGAAGGCTACTCCTCTAGCCTCGCATTATGAGCCAGATTATGGTCCCAGCTCCAAATCTAGTTTCAGGAGCCAATATTGACACTTTCTCGGACTACCGAGCATCAACAGGTTATGTGGGTTGATAAGGTTTGTATGCTTCTGGTTAGATAAAACCACTTTGGTGAATAATTGACTGTATCCCTCTATTCCGGAGGTGAACCATTCAATATTATTCCGGCAGCTCCATATCGTTTCCTACCCAGAATATGGAGGGCTCTGCCCTTTCCCAATTATGTTCAGGGTGACAAATGAGGTGTACTTTGCCAAAAGATAAATGTTGCCACTCAACACTGAAGAAGAGGATCATGGAAAGCTACAATTTAAGTTATGTAATGAAATTTACTCTGAGTTTTAAATCAATTACAGAATAAAACTTCACTGAAACATGGGTAAGTTTAACTTGAAATAATGTCAAGTATAATTGAACATCACTTTTTAACAGATGCCTTGGTAGCTCTCCTTACCTTAGGCATTGACTTATTTGACAAATTAAGTCATGGCAGGCACCTAAGAATTTACCCACTAGCAAGTTGAACCTTAGCAAACTCCCTTCCTCCATGATGGTGGGCACAGATTGATCCAAGATCAATAGATACCCAGCTGTGTGTGAGGGCAGGGAAGAGCAGAGGGGGTGTTTTGGTTATCTGGGTTACTTTTACATTTTGTTTGCTCATCTTTCATACCATATATATCTGTGGGAGAATTTTCATGTTGTACCTCAGCTCCCCCACCTCTTAAGGGAGGCAGGATTCTGATCAGTTTCCAATAGAGATGCGAGATAATCCTAGACGCATGACGAGATATTGGTCTCTCTGCTCTTTTTCTATCTATTCCAGTCAAAAGCATTAATTTCCTATCAATAGATTCCTAATAATAACACCCACCTGCATTTCAATAAATTCGTCTGGGTCAGGGGGCATCAATCGCACATCAGGATTGGTGAAGAGTACCTGAGAGGCTTCCCGCAGGTTGGATGACAGCTGGAGAACATCCCGGTGACTGGGTCCCAGTAGTCTGTGCAACAAAACTTCTGTCTTATTATCATCAAAACTCCACACACACACATTCTCAGTAGGATCATTTTACAAGAAATTAACTCACTACTATTCTATTACAGCATAACACTTGAGTTCTAAGTATACCTAGGTAAGCTACCTTGCAAAATTCTGAAGACATCAGCTATATAAATAATGCAATTTACATATTGTGCTATATTTTCTCACAATTTTTAATATTACTGTACAGGAGGAGTATTAATGTCCTGAAAGTCCTGTTACCATTTCAGAACAGACTTGTTCTTGAATTTTCACGAGACACATCTTTGGCACACACTACAGAATTATATTTATTAATTTCTTGTATTAACACTAAGGTCTACCCTACCACTTACAATATTTATTCATATTTAATGCAAAATTTTATCTTAACCTTATTAACTCTTCAAAAATGAATAAAAAATTAGTGTAACTATTTCATAAACTGTACGGTAGTTACGAGTCAGTTGTTAAATTATGCTAATACCGAGACTGTACAGTTTTAAATGCTCTATTTACCATCCATAAAAACAATCTTAAATCATAGTTTCAATAATGTTGTTAACTCTTCAATTTATTGCAATTTTTTAAGTATATCAACACAAATCTCACATAAGCTCATATTAGACCAACATTATATTTCCAAAGATACAAAACCAGAATCCTGTAACCAACTTCCTGGAAGTCTAAACTCTTATGATTTATATAGTGTGAAAGAACCGGCACTTGTTTGAATACCACTTTTTTCAACTCGTCTTTTAAGTCTAAATTGTAATATGAATTATTATGTTATAAATTAGATTACAAAAAACTATAGCACCCTGCATATATAAAATTTATAAACCTTCATAAGAATGTAAAATATAAATTATGATGAAGCAATATAAATTATGATGAAGCAGCTAAAGCATAAAAGTAGGAGGAAACTTCAGTACACAAGAGTAATACTGTACTGAGAGGATGTGGCACCCCCTAAGACATGCACCTCTAAAGTGGCTCCCCCTCAAGATGTGCACCCTTATAGTTTTCTCTCCTAAGATGTGCACCCTTACAGTTTTCTACAGCATCCACATGATAGTTGTGGGTGCCACAACTACCACACAAGACACCCACACCCACCAGAGGAGGACTTGTCGAAGACTGGGCGGCGGGGATGCTAAGCCCCGGAAACACTTCAAGGTAACTTCAAGGTAGTTCCACCAAGCAATGCACCCACATGGTAGTTCCCCCATGCCATGTACTCTCATGGTAGTTTTCCCAAGCCATACAACAACATGGTAGTTTCCCCAAGCCATGCACCCTCATGGTAGATTCCCCAAGCCATGCACCCTCACGGTAGTTTCCCCAAGCCATGCACCCTCATGGTAGTTTCCCCAAGCCATGCACCCTCATGGTAATTCTCCCAAGCCATGCACCCTCATGGTAATTCTCCCAAGCCATGCACCCTCATGGTAATTCTCCCAAGCCATGCACCCTCACGGTAGTTCCCCCAAGTCATGCACCCTCACGGTAGTTCCCCCAAGTCATGCACCCTCACTGTAGATCCCTCGAGCTGTGTACCCTCATGGTTACTGTCTGGAGCAGTACACCTTAACTATATACAGCCTATCCAGACCATAAGACATGCCAAACACTCACGACCTGCTGTGTCACTCATGGATATCTTTGCTAATTGTTCCAACACAATGTGGAGGGGGGGAGGGGGGGGGGGGAGGAGTAGGAGGTCACTATCACCAAGAGGCAGCTCACTATGATACACAGCACAAGCAACTAATCTCACTGACCCTTAGAGTCCTTGGATTCACAAGAAAATGCAATTATCACTTTGAAAATTACAAAGGTAACACCAGGAACTACCTTTAAGAGTCTCTAGATGTAATAATAATAATAATAATAATAATAAATGGTGGTGGTGATATCAGGGTTAAAATAACATTTGAGTGGCTGATAAAGTCATTCCATCACTAAAGCCACCATCCTTCTGGGTAATATCACAAGCCTTGAACACCTTTGTAGGGAGGACATGTTCCAAGCAACAGTATAAGTCTAGCTAAAATAATAATACTAATAAAAAAAGGCAATAGACTAAAGAGCCTCAGGTTTATAAATTTGCATCATGTCTAGTTTCGTATTTGATAATATTTTTATAAATTGTATAGTTTAGCAAAATATTTATAGTTTCAGTGGGAAGAGTGTGTAAAGGGCTCAGGTGCTGCTGTTGTCTAGAAATGCTTTAAAATATTTACTTCACAGCTGACAAATAATATGCATGCTATACCCATACACATAACTCATGTGCATCTACTGCATGCACCACTCCCTTTATCCATGGAGAAAAACCTTAAAAAAATGTATTATTTTGGGCGTGTGACTAGAATAGATAGTGGAGATAAGGGCACCAAAAGCTTATATATTTAATACAAGATATTGAACCGACTGCAGTGTAGAAACTTGAGAATTCCATTCAGGCTTCATACCACAGGAATCCCCTCAGCTTCCTGACCCTAGGAATTCCCCATCTCATACCCCAGGAATGTGCAGATAAATGGCTGCTGGAATCCCATCCAAGTGTAGAGTATTGAAAGTGAGTTATGTGGGACAGAAGACCTGTCATTAACCACAGTAAACCATAAAGGGAAGGGAATTCCTAGAAACAATTAGAGAGAAAAAACAGAGAAGAGATGGAAGTAGACATGATCTCAACACTAATATCAGAAGCTCATGTGAACAGGATAAAAATCAGCAGCATATGAGAAGTTAGCAAACAAACTCGTTTAAGAATCTAAAGAGGCTTTAAAGTTCATACACACTGCCTATGTGAGACCAATACTATGTGAGAAGCACAAAAAGAAGCCTGAGAAATTTAAGTTTTGCCACTAGATCAGTACCCAAATTGAGAGGACTCGGTTATAGGGATAGATTGTGGAAACTTACACTCAACTTTAGAAGAGAGAAGAAATAGAGGGGAATATGATCACTACATATAAGGTCTTGAGGGGGGAGAAATAACAAAGTGGACAAAGGATGATAATTCAAATTAAGAGGTAGGACAAGAGAACACCAGTGGTAGTTGAACACGGAACCAAGTCAGAGATGAAAGTACATTCTCTTTCCCTGTACAAGTGGTCTGGAAAAGGAATGCAATCAAGGAAGTGGTCGTTGAAGCCAATTCCATTTACAACTTTAAGAAAAAAAAAAAATATGAAAGCCTAAATGGTGAGAGGTATCTGACTCACCAGTTACAAACGGCTAGGAGGCAAGCATAAAGAGCTAGATCGCACCTCCCTGTAGTCACTAATAGCTAAGCAGTGTGCTTCGGGAACCACTTGAGGAAATCTGGTTCTAGAGATTCTCCGTGATAATTATGTAGCGTGTGATATGGGTAATAGGTGCCTGTTATATTTATACATCTTCAGCCTGCTATTCTTATATGGTACTACATTCCTTCCAATTTTCTTTTCTTCGGACTTGTGCTTCCCTGGCCCATGACAATGGAAAAGCAATAAAATAACGATGACTTGGGTTCAATCCCCAGGAAATAGACAGGTGAACAGATGAAAGCAAATGTGCCTAACCGTCTCTAACAGTAAAACAGGCACCCAGGTGTTTGACAAATATTATGGGTTGCATCTTGGTTAAGGTTAGTACTTTACCTAGAGGGACTTTGATAAGCCTAAAGTCCAGCCTTCCTGTCCTTGACAATGGGAACTATAATGGACAAAGTACAGTGTGATGAATTCCATATCATAAAGATGAAAGAAACTAAAAGCAGAGCCTAACGAGCACTGAGAGTTACCGGTAACTACAATACACAAACCACTGATACATGGAAGGTCTTAAAGTTTCTTAAAGTTGTTTCAGAGCATATAAAATCATACACTTTTATATCTCCTAGGTGAAATATTCACCTTCAGAGAAATGCAGCAAAAAGGTATTACCAAGAAAAATAACAGGTCGGTGGCATTGAAAATATTCAAAGGAAAAAACCCTTTTGGGGATAGTGGGGAAGTACAAGCCTTACCTTTACAGGTTGGGGCTTTACAAAATTTAAGACATGACCCACCATAAAGGTAAGAAAGGCACGATGACCAAACCACGACTCGGAAGATAGCGAAACACCAACGATTTTTGTCGTCGTCGATAAAACAACGGTGAAAAGGACATAAAAACATGAAAAATTATAAGGCGAGGCTCTAAGAGAGATGGAGCTTATTCTTATAGAAATCAGTCACACATTCCCCATGTTCATTTTTCCATTTGTGCATGTTTCATAATACAATAACAGGGAATTTTTGTATCTGCATTCCAACCTCCTGCTCTTCAATAACCCTTTAACCCTTATACTGTAGTACTCTAATTGCCATATGCAACTTTCTCATTTGATTTGTTAACTATTTTCAGTCCTGCACACCTTGATGTGTATACACACATTTTTACCACTCTCAGGCACCTTAAGGACATATACCCTCTGAATAGCAAGGGAAAATACAGAAAAAATCCACAATTTTTTTTTTTGGATGAAGTAGTCCCCCATCAATATACAAATTAATACATGCTATCAATTACTGCATATTATCATAAGAATTTTATTGTATAGTACATATAAAAACCTGGAAAATAAAGCAAAAATCAAAATATTATATAAAACAAGAATGCTAGTACCAACATGATCTTTTGAATTACAGTACTTAACTACCAAAATTAATATAATTAAACATTGAAAACTCTTTCAGAGCAACATAAGAGATGATGTAATGAGTGAGACGGGGTTAGTTGCACTACTCCAGCAGTGAAGTGAGGATGGCCAACACGTTAAGGCCAAGGATGACTAGGATAAACATTCCCTCGTTAAAGTAAATGAGTTTCGTGGTTACATGCAATAATAAAAAGCTTAATTGCTAAAGAAAAAATGTCATTACTGGAGAGGAAGCCCGGGAAGAGGCAAGATAGCGTACCGATAAAAAGGTACTGAAAATGACACGTAAAATTGGATATACAAAACGTAGTAGTATTGTACAAGTCACAATGTTTTAGGTATAAAACAAAGTAAGTTATGGTACTAAAAACACAAAGATGATACAAACATTAGTTCATATTACAGTGAAACCTCGATTCGGCAAATTTTCGGTTGGGCATTTTGGAATTGGTTTGTTGCCTTTTAGGAATTTTTTGTTGGGTGAATGATAACTCTTTAATATGCCTCCAATCACATTTTTAACGATTTTTATAGATGGGCCCAACATTACAAGGTAAGGTGCCTTGGAAAATCAATTGAGCATATTTAAAACTCAATTCTATTGTTCATTTAATTTTGAGATTCCCTGGTTTTCATTCACTAATTTGGGTCACTTTTCCTTTAAAATAAAATTTCAAGACTAGGGCAAGGGAAATATGCTATATATGTAGTTAAATCTCTTTGTAGACAGGTTTTCTTGGTAGTTGTCCTTCATGTGACACATTGAAATTAACATTTTGCTCAGTGAAATCAGCCAATAGAGCATGAGAAATATTAGTGTCTAAATGTAACTCTCTTAATATGGCTCCAATCACATTTTTTATGATTTCTATAGATGGATTCAACATTACAAGAATGTACTTTGAGCCTTAGAAAAGCTATTGAGAATGTTTTTAAACAAATTCTATAGTTTGTTTTCATGTTGAACTGGCAAGGGTTCACTGGGGTATGGCCCTGCTACCTTTTGAAAATGAGTTAAGACTGGGGATGTAAGAAATAAGCTAAATGTGGTTAATTTGTTTTGCAAACATGTTCATTTGGTAGTTATATATATTATAGGTTGAAATGAAAATTCTGCTAAGTGAAATTAGCCCACAGAGAATGGGGAATGCATCCTGGAGGCATCTCTGGTAGCAAGGAATCCCTTACTGCAGCAAATTTGGGGTCGTCCCACATAGTTAGCTCGACCACTTGGGCTGAATGGTAGAGCAACGCTCTCTCTCCATGCAGGTCAGCATTCAATCCCTGACCATCCAAGTGGTTGGGTACCATTCATTCCCCCTGTCCCATCCCAATCCTTATCCCAACCCTTTCCAAGTGCTATAAAGTTGTAATGGCTTGGCACTTTCTCCCGATAGTTCCCTCCCTCTCCTCCCCACATAGTTCGTTGAATCGAGGTTGTACTGTATTAATGTAAATTATTAACATGACCTAATGGGTTTTGTAAAATATGAATCAATTCCCTTTAAATTTTATAAATATATCCATTGGTCAAAGTGTTTCAGAAAAAGATACTTAGAAAATGTGCTGATAAATACTTTCAAGTCTGCATCGATTCCTAGGAAATAATGGCGAGACCTGCTCCCCGTCACCACCCCCTAAAGTACCGTACGCACAGGCAAGATGATGGCGAAACTCACCACACCCCAGAGTACTGCACACCCAGGTAAGATTACAAAAATATCACTTACAGAGAAACAAAAAAAAAAATAAATAAAAAATGTTAACTGATCATGAAAAGTACAATACAAATCTCCAGGCCACAGTGCTTCGGGAACTAGACAATGGCAGAGAGAGAACTGGGAGGTAGTGAATTTAGTGAACTGTAATGAGTCCAGTGTGGAGTTGGTGGTGGCAGGAATACCACTCCCCACTATCATGTAGGAATAAGATGTAGTTGTTTATGTCCTGCCTCCTAGCCTTTTATACCTGATGAAAATATTAACTGGGGGACAGGAGAATAAACTGGAAAACTTCGTTCAGTGTGCGTATCAGGTCCTAACCCAGCTGCTTGTCACAGTTACATTTCCGGAGCCAAGCTGGAGTATCGTTGTTCAGCCGTTGTATGTATTTATACAACTAGATATGTTAAAAGTATTCTTGGAGAAGGGCACTTCAAATAATACAATACTGTATATAAATATTAACATTTTCGAGACATCTCCTACAATACTTTTCCATCCTTCCTGGGCAAGTACTATCAATTTCCATGCTAAGGTCTACAACAGAATAATGTTTCACATTATAAGTTACAATAATGTGGCTGAAAATTTGTAACCTAACCCACACACATGCATGAAGAGCAATGATGTTTCAATATGTCCTGGACCCTTATGAAGTAATGAGGAGTCTAGGACCAATGAAAACGTCATCACTTTCCCGTTTCTCTCTCTCTCGTTCGCGCGCGTGCGTGCGTGCGTGCGTGTGTGTGTGTGTGTGAGTGGAGGGGTTGGGGCTGGTTACCAATATTAATAAAATAAGTTTTACAAGGTTTCAATTTACATAAACCATGATGAAAAGTAGTGTAGGGATGCATGTATGGTGATGACATTTGACTAAAGACAACAACTGGAGGGAATGATAATGAACTTTGGCAGCTGCAGCGCAAGGAGAGTAAGAACAAGTGATGAAAATACTTACAAGTTTGGCACAATGAAATAAAAGCATGATGTACGAGAAAATATTGAGGTCATAAGATGGGATCTAACCTGCATCCCTGAATTCCACAGAACATGTACTACTGACGATTATGGTTCAGTCTCTAGTGCATGTTACTGTCGAATCCAGGAAAAAAAGTTTGATCCCATTGTACCGACTCAATATTTTTCACCTCTAAGTTCTCTGCAAATATCTAACCAAGAAATTAGTTAGTACTGATCAAAATGAGTACAGTTGGCTAAGGTGCAGTGAGATGAGGAGAGCGAAGGGTGTCTGAACTAAACAGAAAAATACAGGTGTCGGTGAACTACAAGGAGATGAGCAAAGCTGTGGTTATGGGGAGTGCGGGTCACCTCTGGAGTATGGTGGTGGTGGTGGTGTGGGTGCGTGGGGTGACAGTATGGTACCTGAGCACCCCGCGTTGGCGACTGGGCCTGCTGTTGAGGCGAGCGCTGGCCGAAGCAGGAACCTCACGGGGGTTCTGGAATAATGGGTGAGTGGGAATGGCATTGCTCCCACCTGCAAGAAATAAATAACCAAATTAAAAGAGTGGCAGAAAAATGATTATAATAAAATATGTTCAAACTTTTATATTTAATAAATGTTGGAAGAGAAAATAAAAAATAAATACTGCAATACTGAAACAACTGCAGCAATAATAATACATAATAAAATAATTAAAATTATTATTATTATTATTATTTTTTATTATGGCCAACTCTGGGAGGTATCTCTGAACCCATCAAACACATATTGCAACAATTTATATTGTGATTATTATTTAAAAAAAAGGGGGAAGGGGGGGGGGGGGGGGTTGCTACATCGAAAGATTCTAGTATGGGCCAGACTATCTTTGATAATGAGTTTCCCAGGCTGGAGCCTTGGAAATTAGCAAGATGTGGTTAAATGTCTTGACACACACGTTCTTGTGGTATTTGTCTTGCACATGACAAGTTAAAATTAATAATATGCTCAGCACAATTAGCCTATTATGTGGGGGGAAATATTAGGGTATAAATGGTAATCTTTAACATAGCCTGACAACACTTTTGGCAACTTTCATAGTAATAGAATTCCCTACAGGTGTATATGCATATAATGTACAAAAGCCCGGAGTGACTCCCCGCAGCAAAGCCTAAAGTCGGCAATAGTTACCCATGAATGTACAAAATCCGTAAAATGTGTATACTCTTTTCAGTTTTCTCACCTTAATTCTTGTGCTTCGTCATTCGTTTTGGTATCATTGTGTTTAAAATTTAATTCCCTGCAGGTGTATATGCATATAATGTCCAAAAGCACGGCGCCACTCCGCGCAGCAAAGCCTAAAATTACCCGTGAACACGCACCAATTTGTACACCTCAGCCTTATGTGTATACTTGTTCAGTTTGATAACATCAATTTTCGTGTTACATCTTTCTTTTTGGTATCAAATTGTTCCCAATATAAAGGCGCGTATTTTAAAATTATTCCCATGATAATAGACCAATAACTGGAATTTTAACAAATATTTTAATTTTGGATGCTCATCATCACAATTATTTATATTTTTCTAGTGTTCTAACATGTCAGAACAAATTGACATTTTTTTATAAAAAAATTAAAAAAAAAAAAAAAAAAAGACAAATTTTCGTGTTATATCTTTCATTTTGGTATCAAATTGTCCACAATCTAAAGGTGCATATTTAGAAACTAGTCCCATAATAGCACAATAAATAGAATTTTAAATATTTTAAAATTTTGACCAAAAACGAATTTATAATATTTCGAGTGTTCTGACATCAAGTTTCGTGTTGCATCTTTCATTTTGTTATCAAATTGTGCGCACTCTAAAGGCACTTATTTTGAATCTATCCCGAAGTCGATCGGATATTAAATGAATTTTATACAAATATTTATATTATTGGATGCAAGACCTGTTCGATGCTCGGACTCGAGATTAAAAAATTTAACGCAAGTCACATTCGAAGAGTGCTACAGTGTTAAAGGCATCTTCAGTTGCAGCAAATTGGCTCCTTGTAAACATATAATTCTCCAAATCAAGATTGCATTGTACAAAAATGCAATCTTGCATCTTTAAAAGGTTTAGCAAGCAAGACCAGGGCCAGATTTCATCAGGCACTGATGCAACACACACAGTCTGAACATCTTTACTTTCCAAGGTGGCTTTGTTTACATTCAGTATACAGTTTACGAGTTTGGAAATTCCACAACCAAGGGTTATTATTGTTATAAACTACCATGTAGTGCTTCAGAGCTCATAAATTGTTTAATAAATGAAAACAAGACACCATGACTGAGGAAAGATAAACGTGTAAACCTAAGTGGTTGAATAAATATTCAACGAATCCTGAAGCAGCTTAAGTAGACCATATACAGATGACCTAACCACTTCCCCATAATATATTTCTAAAAGATGTGGATCAACCCTACTCAATATAAAAACTGTTACAGTTTGTAAAGGTCGGACACAAACAATTAAAAAATTGCAGCATGTATGTATGTATATATATGTGTGCATTATATATTACATCGCTAAGAACTATTTGACCCAGCCAGGATTCGAACCCATGCCGTCCAGGATCACCCCTAAACGTACACAGTACCGTGACCACCGCACCAATGATCGTGTATATGTATTTATGTATGTATGTGTATGTATATGAAACTTACTTGGATTAGCATTGGGTGTAGAAGCCATGAATGATGGATCCTCGTGAGAGTTGCTATGGTGATGAAGGGATACCCGATCAACTCGATCCCCAAATATGATAGTATCTATTGTGTCAATATACTGTTGATAGGACGGCAAGAGAAGAATGTCATCTGAATCACGATCTCCTGGAAGGCGAATGAAGGCTTCCTCCAGATCTTCATAGCCCTCATCAAACACAGAGCCTTCCTCTTCCTCTTCCTCCTCATCATCATCGTCATCGCCTAATTTACGAAACAATCATATATGCTTCTTTTTTTATTTTACATTCATTATAAAGCAGAGTTATGAACAATGTTTTCTTTCATGTTTTGCAAGTCAATGAGACAAATTATATGCAATAAATAGTATAATAAAGAACATCCTGTACCCACACTAATGCAATGAATCTATAAATCAATCACCAATTCACTGAAAACTCTCCAAAAACACGTAATAAATTATTTTAAAAAATATAACTTTTGGAAGTGTGCAAACCTATTTACTAGAAGTAGTATGGGGTGTGTCGCCACAATATACATTACACATTCACAAACACGATTACGTATTAAGACAAATGTCAAATATAGCAATCAAAATTCAAGGTACAGTATTTTAATTATATATTTTGTAAACAATATACTATACAGAATTTTATTTTTCTTTAAACAAAAAATGAATTTGCTGAACATTTTAACATTGTTCATTTTTGCATAAATCATAACTAGTGGTAAACAAAGCAATAAATTTAATAAAACACTTATTCAAGGAAGCTTCAGTAGCTCTTGTGCACTAGCTCAGGTATGACAAGCTTCCACAAAGCTGGAGACAGGGAGAAGAAGGCCAAACACAAGGTGTTACATGGGAAAAGAAATCCTGAAAGCTAACACTGAAAAAGTCTTGGGGGGGGGGGGGGGCTTGTTATTACACCGAACCCACACCAAAAAGAACATCTTCAGCTGCACACTGAAGGTTTGCTATTAAAAGATTTGCCCTTAGGAATCTGAACACAGTCATTCATGATCTGAAATTATAGAAGATTTTTTTTATATCATTTGTCGCACCAATTCTGGAACATGGAGCATCAGCACCGAGTCCTTATCTCATTTGGTTCATACAGAGTAGTGATGTGCATGGTATTCAATCCGCTCTCTCGCCTATTACATCACATTTTTCAAATATTTTATTCATCCTTGAGAGGTGATTTGTTTGGGTTTGTAGGTTTTTGGTTATGCAAAACAGTTGCATATTTTACAGTGGCAAAACAAAGAGACCAGACTGTGGTATCAGGCACGCAAGTAAGGAAGGAGGCAGGCTTGACTCCTGGGTGACCCGAGTTGCCTTGGTTGTGAGCTTGGGTATTAACACACTGGGCAAACTACAACTTCTCTTCTTTCAATTTCTTTCTCGTCAAAACACGTAGATCGTTGTGCTTTACCTATACTCTCTGGACAGTTTTACTTTGTTTTGAATGGGTCTCAAAAGGAATCCATTGCTTCTATGAGCCCACCAGAATCATGTCCTCGTGTTTGGCAGGCCGGCCAATGTCCAGAGGCCTGGTAGTTTTGTGGACATCGCTGTGGTACCAGAGTCAATGTTGAAGGAAATTAAGGGCCAGCCCAGAAATTTTTTAAAAGTAATTTTCCATTACTATTGAAAATTAACTAATACAAGTAAGATGACCAAATCACAGATCAGATGGAGAAACAACAACGTTTTAGTTCGTCCTGGACCATTATCAAGTCTTACTTAAAAGAAGCTAATCTAAATCATCCTGTCTATGATGCTCTTAATTTTTCACACAACTTTACATTCGCAAAAAGAAAGTAAATTTGTAAGTAAAATTCTGTACTTTGGTTTGGTGTTGAACATAAGGCCTATAAATTTCTATAGGGTTATTAAAACCACCACAATAGCTTAACACTTTCACGTTCTGATAACGGTCTCGACGTCATAAAACCAAGATATGCAGAGGCCCTGATGACGGTAATGCCATCATCAATTAATAAATCTGTAAAAATGCCATTTACTGTCTGAATATTATGGGACTGGTTTTCAAATGCACACCATGATATTGCAAATTATTTGATACCACAATGAATGACGTACAAAAATGGAAGTGAGAAAGCTGAGAGGGGTACAAACATTTGAGTGCTTTGTGCGCCCACGGTTAACGCTCGGCTTACTACGCGGATTAATAAATTTGCAAAAATTCCATTCGTTGTTCAAATATTATGGGACTAGTTTTAAAATGTGCACCGTGACATTACGAAGAATTTGATACCAAAATGAATGACGTAGCATGAAAAGTGAGGCGAGAAAACTGAAAAGATTAGTCACATTTGAGTGCGATTTATGTGCTCACGGCCAACACTTTGCCTACCTTGCAATGCACGGTGGGGTCGCCCGCCATGCACGCGAAAGTGTTAATGACCAATTGGTAAGGATACTTTAGTCTTGAACATATTCCAAGACTGAAGTCAATTCTCAGTGTATATAACAGATATATACCTCCTCCTCCCCCCCTCCCCCCCAAAAAAAATTGTACGTATCTGTGTATATATCCCTTTCACTCTAATCTGAGCCATGTGTAAGGCTCGCACACTACCTGTTTTGTGAGAAAACTAAAGGTCTTCATTTGCACGAGACTGGGTTCAAGTTATTGTATTCTCAACTGGGACACACTCGTTTTCGATTCCAAGTCATCCATGAAGGGTGATACAATGATGTACATTTTGCTGTCTACATCAAACATGGGAAGGAGAGTTTATACACAACTAAGCAATGAGTGCACAAGAGAAAATATCTAATATTTAAAATAATATTTAAGTTCATCATACTGTAATGCACAAGGTTAAATCTCACACACCTCCATCTTCCTCTTCCTCTTCCTCCTCTTCAACTTCTTCGTCATTGTCTTCGTCGTCTGCTTCATCTTCTTCCCGTTCTTCAGATGACTCGGATGATGAATCGTCCTGTTCTTCATTTCCTCCATCTTCTCCTTCATCCAGGAACTGTAACAAACTTTCATTAAAGTTTGTATCTTGTTTACAGCATGTATAACAATATGCATGTAAAGAATATGTATACATCCTGTTTATGTGCAGTTGAAGGTAGTGAGTACCTCGTATACACACCTTTTCTCTATGGTATATAATGCAACTACACTTTAAATATTTTATGACTGTCCATTTGTGAAATGCATATACAGTATATTGATTGAATGAATGTAAGTGGAATTCATGAGAGCCAATGAACTCTTGTTCTAAACTAACAGTATGCAGAACAAGGCCAGTGCCTGGGCCTGTGTTTCCATCTATTGATCTGGAGCACTACCCTTATGTTCTTGTCATACCCACTTTTAAAAACTATGGACAGAGGTAATCTACACTATTTTCCCTTTTAATTCGTTCCACTTGATAACTTCCTTTACACTGAAGTAGCATTTCATGATCCTCTCTGGTTAATCTATGAATTTATTTTAAAAAAGGTCTTGGCATACAAGTCAGTATTCTAACCTGGCTCTCCGAGTGTGACACCATGCGCGAGTCGTGAAGTGTGTCATCAGTGTCCATGGGAGCATCGTGGTCAATGACATAAGTGACGGTAGCTGTGACTGTGTCCCGATGTGGTTGTGCTCGACCTCCTCCGTCTTCTAAGAGGTGGTCTAATATTTCCTCCAGTCCAGCCTCATCACCCTCAACTAGAGTACCATCCTATGAGAAATGAATGAGCAATTAATGTAAGTTATATTTTAACAATCCTTTCATATGGAACACGCATTCCAAATGTTACATACATCTGATACTACTTGAAATTTGTAAGGCTAGAACATAACCGGTCCTGGAGAGAACGCAATTCATTTAGGAGGGGGACTCGCTGATACTACCGCTGTAAATTGACAACATTTATTTAATAATAAATACTGACCCATTCCAAGATTGAGTAGCTATGAAAATCTGAAAATAGCTGTGGATCGTTTCTATTACACAAGAATAAAATAAAGAGAAGTGCAGAAGCCCTACTGATCCATGAATGACAGTTCCTATTTATAATGAACTCATTTATATTTTTACTCAAAACAATCCCATGCAAATGTTACCCAGCAGTTTGTTTTATAAATCAACAACCCAATTCCTAAGCCAATATTTTCCCATATTTTTTCTGAATCTAAACTTCTCCACTATGTATCCATTTCTTTTTTGTTCCATTTTGTATCTATATATTAACATCCCTCCTTCACTGTGCCCCTTCATTGTGTGCGCGCTTCAACCATGTCACCTTTTACTTTTCTAGAGAAGGTTTCTAATTACTGAAATTAACTTTGTCATTCTTGTGTTCAAGTGAATTCATGTCCATTCTAAATGAGATCTTTATTCTAATCTAAATGAGACCTGACAAGGGCAAGATAATTATGAAGAACATAAGAAGTCTTATTGCTAACCTTTTAGAAATGACAACTGTGGGAGTCAATTTAATACAACTGTGCAATGATTATTACATTTGAGATGCTAATTTATTGTCACTTTATAAACCTTGAGATAATGAAAAGCCTTGTCTAAAAAAAAAAAAAAAAGCATATACATATTACCAACACAGTATAGGCCTTTTTATTGTGTTAAATTATCGGCAATGGGTAACGATGCAGAATCAGTACTGGCGAAAATATTGATCGCTGCCCATCTCTACAGCATTTAATACCATACATGCTCCACACTCTCCCAGGTCCTTTTTTTATTCACAGCAATAATAGTCTTGTACTAACCTCATTAGGATGAGCATCTGAAGCTGGCTCCAGACTCTCTCCTGCCCCTGATATGTCATGTTCAGTATTTTCTGTGTCCTCAATATTATCATCACCTTGAGCTCTGGTAGCTTCACTATTAGTTGTTCCTGTACCTGAAAAAATGCAAAGCAAAACTTTATTGAATTTAAACACGTGCAAACTGTTAGTTTGCCATTACACAAATTCTGGCAGATTTTGTCCCGCAGTTGACAAGTCAACATAGCTCTTCTTAACTGAATAGTTTAGCACTGTCTTTACTGTAACATTGCTCCAATTGCTATCTGCCAATTCCTCCTGTGTGCAAATTGCCACATTCAAATTTTCCCTATTTTATTTGTTAAATTTTGTTGTGGGATGACTACTTAGTGCTCTTAAAACACTGAGCAATTCAAGGACTAACAAATGCCAACTTCCCTTTGCTTTTAGTATGCCAACATTTATGTTACTTTTTAATGAGTTCTTACTTTAAATTAATGCCCATGCCATCTGAATAATTATCAATGAGAAATGTGAGACTTCACATGTAAACCATTACTATGGCAATCTAATAAATGCAAATACTCCTCAACCCTAATATAACTGATGGCAACATTTTGATGTTCAGATGGGAAACAGCTTGGAAGCTTAGTGAGCAGCACAGAAAAATTACCTCAAGCTATATGAAAATAAAGCTGAACAATGGTATGATTATTATGCAAATCATATTTCATCATATCTTACGGGAATAAATGATTTCCAGCTAGAGAAATCTTTAAGAGTAACAACTTTCACTTACCAATTGGTTGCTGTGCATCATCACTTTGTGTGTTTTTTTTCTTCGATGATGACGTGGGTACAAACGATGGTAAATTGACAATGCGTGACACTAGTTCAAGAGGCTTGAGAGCAGCATTGATTGTGGCAGCCATGTTGGGGGATGACAAGTCGAGACTGTGAGGAATACGTGCGAGGTCCGTCACCAACCCCTTGCGTACCATTTGTCTTATCATGTTGTTCATCCTGCAAATTTAAGAATGCAGTATGAAAAATATTCCAGGAAATAAAATTCCTGTAAATTAAAGTAAGAGAAAACACCTACCTATCTACCTTATAGATTCAGAGGATCAACGGCCCCATAGCCCAGTCACTGACCAGGCCGTTGGATGTGGCTGCTCACAGCCCGACGTATGAATCACAGCCTGGTTGATCAGGTATCCTTAGAGGTGTTTTGTGAAAATTATGGGCCACCACCTCAGGCCAGTTTGCTCATATTCGGAAAATCCAAATTTCCTCCACCCCTTACCCATATCCCTATACAATCCAGTAGTCTGTATTGTGCAACAGTACAGACTACTAATAGTTACATTATCTAATAAAATCTAAACTCATCTTCAAAAAATAATAATAATTTTACAATATACTAAAACCAACAATGGGACATATTCCAGCTAAATCTAGAAACACTGTACATGTCCCATGTGTGCATGCATTCTAACCATCTACAGGTAAAAGTATCAAACATACCCATGCTGCTGCTGCTTGAAGCACATGTTTGGAGGTTGATTTAACTGTGCAGGACATGCCTCCATCATGGTGCATATCAGTCCCACAAGAGCTTGGATCCGGCCGTGCTTCTCCATGCTCTCTGAGTACACTGTTGCACGTCCCAAAGCTGCTTTTACCTGTTAATTTGGAAATGTTATTTCCTAAGGCCTGAGTCTCAGATATTTGAGCAGTTGTATACAATTGTACTATAATTAAAATCCATTCAATGATTAAATCGCAACAATGGTTTACAATTGCATTATTCTTATTCAATTTTTTTTACAGCTTTCTTTGTGGTCATCAACTCTCTTTCAATAAACCACAACCAGTCTTGCCCACATATGATGAATTACCATCATTACAAAATTATCACATACACCATTTCCTACAATGTTATTATCATTACCATTATCAACTTTACAATTGCTAACTCTGCCGCCATTACCTACACTAACACCACTGTTGTTAACACTAACAAAACAAATGAACAAAACCATCATTATTGTTATTATTGATGTTACTATTGAGCTTGTTGTGGCAAAGATTTCTCCTAATTGTATATTAGAAATCAAAGACAGTACAAATTTATAATCCATATCACTAAGGTCTCTAGATATCTTTTCTAAAAATGGTATATAAAGGCAGCTTTACAATCTCTATTTTCTTTATTACATTTATTTGTATATAAACGTATTAAATTCTACCATTGCAGCAAATACTCTGCTTTTTCTTACAACAGTCAATGTACCAACATACAAGTATTGGTACATTGACACTTGATTGAATTTGGAGCAGCCATCATTATCTCTACTTCATTCTTCCTCCCTATATAACAGTGTATACATCTCGGAATATAGACCCTACTCCTCCTAGAGGCATGAGAGCACGATCGAGACCTTTCCAAGAAATCAAATGGTTGTCTTTCAGCCAGGGTAAAGCTGGAACCTCATACCACAATTAGAAAGTACCCGTAGACCCAAGCTCTCAAGTTCGATTCCATTTAAATTATACACCATTCTAAGATGGAATTGAAGTCCTGCAGAGACAAACCCAGAGGAAGACGGAACTACAGAAATTTGCCAACATCAAACAATTCTATTTTTTCCTTTATATCTACATGTTTAACACCCCAAAAATCCAACTATTTCACTTTTAAATGTAATAGAAATGGTGTACACAACTTAACCAATTCAAATGAATATTGATAAGCTAAATTTGCATAATGTGGATTGCAGCATGAAAATTATGTTAGACTAAATTTTACCTCTGCCACAAGGATTGTTTGAGCTTCAGGGGCATGATTGCATGATGCAAGGGCAGCTATAAGGACACGCACGTGACCAGCCGTATCCTTGTCCGAGGTCGAGCTGCTACACACCAAGTGGTCAAGCATGTAAGCTAGAGCTGAGCAATCCTAGAATAGTAAAAAAGGTTACAACAGACAATTAGCTTGATATTAAATTCCTTTATAAATGTAATTAATATAATTGCCAAATTTTAATCTTTTATGAGGCACTTGTCTGAAAAGGATAGGAAATATATTTTGCTGTTAATTCCAAAAATCTAGATATGACAAACCCTGGAAATAAAAAATTTTGGATATTAGAGCAGCTTTTGAATTGTCTATATTTGTACTTTTGTACTTACCAATGAAAATAATGCATCAATGTTTTAATTATATTTATCTATTTAACTGAAGTTTGTAAGCATGGCAACCTCTGTTGGTCCCTTAGCTAGGACGCCGGGTCTATACAGGTCATGCTAACATGGCAGGTTCTGGTGAACTTAGAACCTAACTAGAAAAATAAATTTCAAATGGTCATGAACCATTGTCCAAGGACTGGGAAGGTGGACTGGGAAGGTGGATTGAGAGCACGCCTCAATCCACCAGTGATATCCATTCACTTTGACACCAGACCAGATCAATCCACCACTACACAGCCTACAATCACCGAGATTGCAAGGACAATTATTATTCTAAAATTATGAACCTAACAAATTAATGAAGGGCATCCACCAGTACAGTTCCCAGCTTTGTAACGGCAGATTCATTCATCTATTGATTGAATAGATGAATGTTCAGTGAATTGTTCAATCTGCTCATTCAATCAATGATTGAATGAGCAGATTCATTACGTCCTAAGCAATATAATATGCAGCACATACCTCAGTGATTTTCTCATTAGATCCTGCCGAGTAATGATGTTCAGTGACTAGTTTGGCACAACCTGCATAAGACCGAACAAATTCGGCCAGAAGTTTACATATAAGTGACTTGGATAAGAGAGGCTTCTTTTTCTTTGCAGCATCATCTACTTTCTCACTGGAACCCGCTTTGCTGTCAGCTCCTGGCAACTTGCTAGCATCGCTCTCCATAGGACTCTGGAACAAAAGTATTAAATGCATACTTTTCCTCCTATGCGTCACATTTTGCGGCAAAATTTTAAACCATGATATGCAAGTCATATAATTACAGATACATTCATTAAGTTGAGTGCAATCATTATTCAATAAATGCAAACCAAAACAGCACGAAATTCATTTTACACAAAATAGGCATTGCAAATCCAAAATTAAAAAGAGAAATGCAAGTCATGGCTAACATAAATGACCTTTAGTGCATGGTTTATATCACTTTACACATGGATCACATTCTTTCATCATGCCAACTCCAAATACTTCACAACATCTGCTGCCCCTCAACATATTCTGATGATTTAAGGTAACTAAGGCACAATAATGTGGCTGAAAATTAACAACCCAACACGCGCATTAAAAGACAACAGTGATGATTGTCTGTCCTGAACCCTTACCAAGTCTTGACTTGCAATGACTTCTTCCTTTTTCTCACGCTATTTGATAAAGTCTAAGACAGATCAAAATGCTGTCACTTTCTTTTCTTTTCATATGAGAGTTTGGTTAAGAATGGTAATGTTTATACTCTACACTTCACTGCACTACCCAACCTTCTATTCGACTCTTAAATGTCCAATTATTCCAACTACCAATCTGCGTTCCCAATCAGGCATCTCGCCCACTTCCCCAACCATCCTCCACCCTCTCCTGAGACATTTTATAGTTTGACAACTGGCCCTTGAAATGTTGCAGCACCATCTATGTTTTGGTTTAGTTTGGTGTCTGGCCATAGAGGATCTCTCTCTCCTTGCTATATTTCACTTATTATATATTGCATCATGCTACTATGGTTTCAGGAAATACACAAAATCTGTTGGTCAGGGCTTAAAACAAGAAATAGAACCGAGAGTAAACATTTGATGAATTTTGAGCATAAAATAGATCACAAAAGCAACTGAATCTGGTGTTGGTACAAGTGTCATGTGCACTAAACATACACTGGAGCTGCCTCATATTGGCAAATGTGACTTCCACAGTTTCCGTTACACTTTTTATACCGTTTTTATCAAGATGTATCCCAGTAGGTAATTATTAATTCAAGCTATAAAAAAATGATGTTAAACTAACAAGCTGAATATCCTATACACCAGTCCACCTAGGCTGATACACAGGACCAAAGAGCTTGATTCAAATCCAATCAAGCACAATTAAACGAGTCCAACTGAGCAAACACGCGCACACAAAGAAATTCATCATTTGTTTAACCTGTTTTAACATAACATTTAAATGTGTATACCTCTGTTTCTGAAAAATCTAACCCCATTTTTAATCTTTTTTAAGTGTACGTAACGAGTCAAGTTCGGGAGTCAATTGTATAAAAATATAATGGAATAAAATCTTTTACTCATTCATACGTATGGACATATTTTGGAGAAACATGCAAAATGCCTTTTTTGCTTCATAAAACACTCAGGCTGGATGAGAGTAAACATTGTACAGGTGAAGACGTGTGACTTCTGCAAGTCAATGTACAATAGCTATACACAACATACCTGTTCATCAGCTTCCTGGACAACCATATCATTTGCTGAAGAAGACCGTGAAAGATGTAGTTGTCTTCGTGCATTGTTGCTTGATGACGAGGCTCTTTCCTCGGTTGGTGTAGTGTTGGCCACTATACCGCCAGCCACCGTTGTGCTTGGGGTGACAGCAGAGGCAGAAACAGGGTCAGCGTCATCTTTCAAAGTTGTAAGAGCTTCGAGGAGATCATGAATCAGTTGCTGAGGCTCCAGGCTAAGGGTCATACCTGTGACAAGAGCAGAGCTCCCAGTACTCCCAGCACCAGTACTTCCTCCAGCAGTACTAACGACACTCTTCCCACCAACACTTTTCATCAAAATACTGTCCTCATCTGCAAACAAAATATTATAAGTATCATGTGTCATATTTGCAATAAGTAAGCCAAGCATTTTACCTCATTGTTTGAATGTTTCAATATAATTAGATAAATTATGGTCTGATTATGACTGAAGCAAGCTTTCTTGGACCTCAGCTCAAAGTAACAATTCTGGGCGAGTTAATTTTATGAGATAGGAATAAGTGCAGCATCAAAGGAAAGGCATCCAATTCTTGTGCACAATATTCATTTCTGAAGTATTATTTTGCTCATTTCACTCTACAGTATAAGCACAATCTCCCCTCTTGAGGGGCTAGTCACCCCCCCCCCTCCCCACCTCTTTGACATGTGGGATTTGTCCCTAAAAGACAACCTGGACCTACCCCCCCCCTACATGGATAGTACGGGTTTACATCATTTAAATGGATGTGGCATTCATCACCTCCAGATGAATGGGTCCTACCACCATGCTAGTGAGTCAACTAGCACCTTTACAATCTTCTACCAAAATCCCATGTTTCCATCACTAAAGACTCCATCACATAAAAATCCCCATAACAAGAGTCCTAAAGAGGCCCTCTACTTGCTGTACTCCAATCTCCTCCTGTTGCTCTGGCCTCACATCTTGTTCCATTTCCTGTCTCATACAGTAATGAGAGATAGTACATTCGACTATCTTCCTCCATCCCTCAGCTCCTCTTCTCTGCTAGTAGATACATCATTGGATTTCTTCTGTAAAAGGTAACCTTCACTGGTTTCTGTCGTCCATGTTGGACCCTCCCGATAATACAAAAGGAATTTATTTCTTGGATTGCTCCACTTGGCCGCATTATGCCAAGGATTCCTCTTACCTCCTCCCAGTCTCCATCTGTTCACACCTGCCATGTGGTCCCTCTGGTTCTGTTAGATTGTTTATATTCACTGAACACACAGTTTCCCTTTCTTGTTAGATGCAGTTCATAACCCTTGTTTTTATTATCTACCTTGCCTCTTGACCCTTTGGGCGCTTCTGCATATGTCATTTCTGGTTCTTGGCACCATTGTTCTGTCACATCCTTGACTTTTTCCAATTTTTTTCTGCTATTGTTAATTTCTTCCTTTGCCGTTTCCCCCCCTTCCTCTTCTGCTACCTCAACCTATTCCTTACGTTCGTTGTCATGCTTCCCTACATTGGTTTTCTTCTATTCTTCTACCTTATGTTATTTACTTTTCAAATTTTTAGCTTGTATAAAAAAAATAGTAATTTTCACTGTATTTACCCACAAGAAATTAATATGGTTTACTCGAGGTGGAGAGGGTAAATGACATCTATTAACCCAACTTCACCTTAAGTCAGGAAGTCGGGTCATTTGCACACCCTACACCACCTGACAAATTACTGTTCCTATACTGAATTCTTGGGGGGGGGGGGGGGGGGAATAGCATGAAAAAAGTGCAGCACTTACTGTTTGCCGACATGAGGTTTCTTTTAAGTGTCATGTTAAGGTCTATTCGAAGGCATTGTTGTGTGATTTCAGTAAAGAGATGGGGATCTCGGCACGCAGCAGGGGCAAGTAACCTCAACAAATAATGTAGTTCTTTGGCTCCCGACATGGTGTTGTTACTAGCCGAGGACCGCACCACCTGCACAAAAATCACAAAAATAAATAACTATAGCACGGAGTGTACAATATCAACATTTTAAGTATTATTAGACCCCCAAACAGTTGTAATGATAGTATAATAAAAGAAATTTAGAGATATAGGGACCTAACTTTATTGTAGCAATCAATGACATCAAAATATAAATTTTTTAAAGTTAATGAAATTTTAATAATTCAAGACAAATCAACATTTCCTTGTCAAAGTCATCACAAACCTCTGCCATTTTGCATAGTGAAATGCACTTCTAAATATAATTTCAGATTTTCTAAATGATGAGTTCACACTATAAATTAGTAAAAGAAAAATAAAGAAACTGACCTTTTCCATGGTATAACGCAACGTGGTGGGCTCCTCCAGCACATGCCTCATAAGTAGAGCTGCCAAATTTTGGAAGCCCCAAAACCCTGAAGACTCTGTGAGGGAGAGTAAGGTGCGTACACCACCGAGGCTCGCAAAAAGACACGCTTGCTCCCACACTCGGGTGATTCGCAGACAAAGACGCATCAATGCATGAAGTGTATCAGGTTCAACTCCAAGTTTCATGAAGCCCACACATGCTCTGCAAATAGATGTAGGAATCCAGTGAAGACTATAAAATTATATAATTTATTTATATAAATATCACCCCAAGGAACCCTTGTATTGGCATGTAGACAATTTTGGGGGCATACATTATGGTTGAAAAGAAAATCTACACAAGTACATCATTTGTGATGTATTAGCATATCGAAGTTTCTAACATTGATGATGACAAACTTGTCACATCAGAACAGTTATCAGACTGGACAAAGCACAAAACAAAGATTCTGAAAAACTTCCAAAAGTTCATCTTTGCCAACAGTTATAGACAGTTGAAACAATTTCAGTGATGTAGTGGTGGATGCCAAAACCATCAACAATTTTAAAGGAACAAATGATAAAGATTACAATGAAAACGAGACATTAGTGTAGCTCTCATCCTGCAACTACCCTTTGGTAACTACATCTCGGTAAAGCTGATAAGGAATCCTACATTAAATGACATAGAAAATTACTGTGCATAGAGAAGACATGGAACTTCAATGATACAGGAATAGCTGTCTTAGAGAGAGATCCCATCCATATTAAAGCTGCACTACAAAATCCAGATTATGTACAAATAGTTGTAGTAAAGATACAAATCCAAAGCAAACTGATTAGATTTATGTATATAACCCAATCTTCAATACAGTTAATGAAAGATTATGAAAAACTAAGAGGAACGTAAACCTATTACTATATGATTATTGGAATAAAATACTATTAACCCTTTGCAACGCTCATTTGCCGTACTACTTGTGCTCGAATCAATTTTTTTTTTTTTTATATATTAGTTTGAATGATTTTGTCAAGCACCATTACATGCAACTTAATTAGCAGATCCCTTCGAGGGTTTACCAATGAAACCCATATTACTTGGGTTTCCAGTTTCTGGATTCTCAAAATATCCAAACAAACGAATCTATTAACCAAAGAAAGGACACCAAAAATGTTAACGTATAAATAGGTAAGAATTCTAACCTGATCATAGCTTCATGGTGGGTTTCTGTGAGACCATCAATAGGTACAACTTCTGTACTGTTGATGTCAGGAGCTTCAGTGGTTGCATCCTCACCATCTTCACACTCCATCTTCTCATCTCCGGTTGCTGCCACCGTTACAGCATCAGCCGGTACTTCCACTCCAGGGTCTAAAGCATATTCTAAACTCACTGCCTCTTCTCCAGATTTGGTACCCTCAGTTTTATCCTCATCTGCAGATGCATCCTCTGGCTTGCTGGCCATTGCATTTTCCTCTTCGGTAGCTGGCGTTGGCTCATCTTGAGGCATGATACTTGGCAGTTTTTTCTTCTCCTCAGCAATAGCCTTATCCTTGACAGTGATCATGACAGGACGTCGGTTACCAGATTCCTCATTTACCTGAAAAATGTAATGTTAAACAATTTGCCATCACTTAGTCAACTTACTGCTATTACATTGCAAATCTAGATCTTTTGAGTCATTGTTACTTTTACATATTTCACTAGTCCATATATTATATGCTAAATACAGCAGAATGCCCTGGATGGGAATAATACATAGGAGACCCTTGCAATTCTGTTTGAATTTAAATTGGAGGCACTGTATATAATTTGGCAGCAGTAAGTTTGTATACTTGACATCACAACAGCATCCTCAGAACAATTTAGATGACAGTTGTATATTTAGACAAAAACACTGACAGCTATGCTTCCAAATTAAAATCCAAATGCAAATAAATTGGTAAATACACATTACTTTTAAATAGGCCCAAGTGATTTAGACTTTTGATAATAGTAATAGACAATGAATTGGATTGCACTTTTCAAGGCTAATCTATAAAAAACTGATTTTTAAATCTCACCTGCACCATTGAATGAAACTGGATGGTGTATTTTCTACGGCCATTGATAATCCTGATGCTTGCCTCGCCTGCCCAGTAAGCATCGTCAATGGTTTTATTGTTGCTTGCCGAGTATGCACACCACTTAAGGGTGCTCATGTCAAACCATTTCCACACGTGGTTACATATCTGTTGAATTATTCATATTAAAAAATGAACATTCAAATTATCTTTAACTGTATATACCATCTTAAAATGTTTTAGGTACTTTTGCAACAATTGATACTCTTGCTGGTACAGAGTTGGCACTGGAAGAATCGGAGGCCTCCAATAAACACCCAACATCTTGAACATGACTTACTACTTTTGAGGGCACATTATTCCTATGCCGAGAGCATGGTTTTTACCTAAACAAAAAGATAAAAGCTGAGTTTGGATTTTTCCACACATATATTGTGCATTCCTAGGGTTAAGATTATTTTGCCAATACATATGCAAAACACAAAGTCACTCTACCTTGCTTACAGACGACCTTCTCTTTGTAGCTATAGCCAATTTTTCATACAAATCGAGCAATAATAATCCAGGCGAGATCCACTTGGGGGTCCCGGAACCATCCCCAGATTCCTTTTCCTTAGCCTGTGATGTTCCAGAAGACACAGCTGACACGGGAGAAGGCGTGGTAACAGCAGCTGCAGTAGTCGCAGCCGCAACAGCAGGAGCAGCAGAAGTGGTTGTGGAAATGGAAGCCATAGCAGCATGGGTTAAGGTAAACAAATCTGTAAGGGTGTCCACCAATCCAGCTTGCTCCATGGCCATAGCACACCCACTTTTCATCTCCTGAAATAAATATAAATATTACACAAAATCACAAATACATGATACATCAGAGACATTAGCACATGCACCCAAGGAGATGAAGTAAGTGGGGTTCAGTACCATCATATGACTTCAATATTTTCAACATTATTCTTAGAGGATATCGTCATATGTTGATTCATGGGGTAATGCAGTTATTGTCATATGATGCTTTCAACAATTATTGTCTGGGTTTTACATGTATGATACAAATAAGGATATAATAGCTCTACGTGGGTGTTATGGAGTTTACCTTTACCCATGAAAAAACAATGCTATCATTTCACAGTTACATTGCTATGTGAATGTAGTTATCGTCACAAGTGTTACAATGCGAACACAGTCATCATCATTGTGTAAAATTCTGTCATAGTTACGATATGTATACCAATATTTTTCATATGGGTTTCACAACTCTATGGTTGTAATGAGGTATACCAACCAGGTACACCAGTCAATTGGTGTAGTGGTACCTAGCACTACAGCCCTGCAGACTGTGGTGTAGCACTACACCACAGTCTCCGTGGTGTAGTGGTAAGACACTCGCCTGGCGTTCCGCGAGCGCTATGTCATGGGTTCGTATCCTGGCCGAGGAGGATTTACTGGGCGCAATTCCTTAACTGTAGCCTCTGTTTAACGCAACAGTAAAATGTGTACTTGGATGAAAAAAACGATTCTTCGCGGCAGGGGATCGTATTCCAGGGACCTGCCCGAAACGCTACGCATACTAGTGGCTGTACAAGAATGTAACAACTCTTTTATATATCTCAAAAAAAAAAAAAAAAAAATTGAACCACCATCATGTATTATATGTAAGAAGAGCCTGATGTCATTGAGGGACACACTGGGGACTTACTCCTTTGTTTAATCAATACTGTCAACCATATGGTGCCAATTAGACCATATGTCATCACTCAGAACCCAACACCATTAAATATTATCTTTATATGGTTTTCACTAACCTATATGGTTGTAATGAAATATACCAGGTAAACCAATCATCACTTGAAACAGCATCATGTGTTATGTGGATTATGTGATTTATCAAGTTATTCAACACACACAGTCTTGTAAATGTTGAGATGCAAGTGACAAACAATCGATGAAACATTCAAGGAGAACACAGGAGTCGTGTCTCACATACCTCAGTGTCAGCAAAATCGGCATCGTGTGTCAACAGATGCCAGACCACACAGCCACAGTGACACTTTCAGTGTCTCTCCACTCAGTAAAAAGGTAAATATTCACTTATTTTCTTGTTGTTCTTACATTTTGCATCCAAGTTAATCTATGATGAGGATTTTTTTTTTAGCATAGGCAGAAATGACCATAATATATAGCTGCTGTCGAAGGGTTAAAGAATGGCATTGAGTACTATATTTGTAAATAGTAGTCTGAATACAATGAGTTTCCACTCTAGTGCCCTGTCTCCTTGCTATTAATAACTTGGTGTAGTTACCCTTGGCTTTCAATTGCTTTGTTTTAATGTATACACTAAAAGCGGTACACAAAAAAATTCCTGACCCCTCAAACATATGATTTTTGATAGCCCGACCCACACACAGAAAAGGAAAAGCAACAATATTTTGGCCCATCCTGAACCCTTACTAAGATTAAACTCCTTTCAAATTTAGTCCAGGACTGACCAAAAAGTTGTCACTTTCATTTCATGTGTGTAGGGGTTGGAGTATTTTTTCTCCCACACTATTGTGACATTCCCAGTGTTTATTTCGAGTTCTGAATTGTAAGCTCTCACTATTTCCACCGGTATCAAAACACCTTCCACTATCTACTCTTCCTTTTACTTGTACATCAAGTCTCCTCAAGTTCCTGTCTTTCCTAGTGATGGGCCAGTCCTCCATATTACTAGTAGTACAATGGTACAAGGGTTAGGCCCCTATATTACTAGTAATGCAAGGATTGGTCTTTCCCTATTACTAGTGATACAAATACTATACCTACTAAGTAACTACTGTACTATGACCCCCTTTGTCAATCAAAAATTATATTTGTATCATATTTTTTGGTTAATTGAATTTGAACATTAACAAATTTTTGCAACCCACCTCAAACAGCAGAGTAACAAGATGCAATCTAACTGCAAACTTAGATGCCAAGACGGAAGAACACAGTAGTTCTACAGTTTCTTGCGTTGATAGTGTGTTAGTCAACAGTAACTGCCCTGCTTGGCTACTAATCTGAAATGAAAAATAAATTATAACATGTAGGTTTTATTATGTAAATACAAAATACAATCTTTATATTAAATACAGCAAATAAAATTTATGTATTTGTATCTTTCATATTCATTTCTTAAGGTAAACTCAGAACATTCAAATATTCTTGTAACACTGTCCCCAGGTATTTTAGGAACCTTCTAATGTTAAAGACTAACAGAACCATATTCAAAGGAATTGTCACATTAAATTCTGCTTATCTAGTTTCCGAGCAAACTGAAGATGATAAATTATTTGTCATTACCAAGCCCAAGAACAGTAGTGTTTGTCACCAGACATTGTCCTGTCATATGGAGCAAAGGAACAGGAATATAAACACAGTCTTATGCAACAGTTAAATGTAGACACAGGAATTTGCTAACAAGTGACTTACTTGGTTAATGAGTGTAGTAAGCATGCCATCTCTCCAGTGCGTGCCATTACGTGTAGCACAGGTTGTAAGGAGTTCACAGACCTTGTACACCATCTGTGGCTGGACATCCAGTTGACTCAAGCATCCCTCCAGCACACATTTGGTGAAGTTATCTGAAAAGAAAATATATTTAGTGAAATATCAAATGTGAATACAACATTCCATCAGCCATTTTTATCAGGAAAGTGTCATGGACGCAACAAATCCCTCCCTCCCTTTTCTTCCCAAAACACTCGTCTACCTTATCCCAGAAGGTAACAATATTCATGGATTATCAGTTTGCAGTATTATAAACCTGCCCTACAGTGACTACCACACCAGAACAAGCAACAACTACCACAAACATATGGTGGTGGTCAATTTTGTGTCAAAATATAATCCTCCTCATGGCTCCTAGTGACTTTCTCATCCGAGTTCCCTTGTTCGTGTACCACCCTAATGAATTTTGCATGGGACCATCATGTCTCCATTTCTTCTTTCTGCTAGGATGAGAAGTTTTAATTCTTTAGTTGTTCCTCATTACTCATAACACAGCTCTGGAATTAGTCTGATAACATTACTCTGAACTTTCTCCAGCCTTGTTTTCATTTTGCAACATTAAAACTACACTGATGCTGCAAATTCCAGATTTGGTTTGACAAGACATATACACAGTCCTGAACAGATTCCTAAAGGCAGCTCTTATATTAGCCAAGCATCTTTCCTGTGTGCATTGCTTTCTCTCGAGAAGATTGGCCAACTGCCAGTGTCGATTGCATGGGATAGACATAGCTTGTAAAAACAACCCGTCCTCCTAACAGAATGTCGCATTCGACATATACTCTACCCAAGGCTAAACACGGTACCCGCTTGCAAAATTGACATTGTGCTGTGTTTTGGGTCCTCTGGTAGGTTAGGATAAGAGCACTTTAGTACAACAGTTTCTTGACATTGGAAACCTTAGAGGATGGGCTGGTAAAAACATCAGATGGGTCAATGAGCAAGAAAGGCCAGGATCCTTGGGTGTACCAGCCACAAAGGAAACAAGAGAATGACATAAGTCAAGCTCTTTATGCCCTGAATTCTGACCTTATTATTGTATCTGGTGTGTTGATTTAAATTTCTGCAAATGTTTCAAGTTGTCATATTTGTTAGTATTAAAGTTGTATTCAGATGTGGCTTTCATGGCTTTCTTCAGTGTATTTGGAAGCACAAGGAAGAAAAAAGTTGTGAAAGCCGAGTAAAAGTAAAAAATGATAGTGATAGAGGCAAAAGTGGTGAAGGTGGCCAAAAGAAAAAAAATTTATGAAAGCCATGAAGCATCCCTCCTGAAAACATCAAAACTGTACTTACCAAGGGTATCTTTACTAAGGGGTTCATCATCCACTTCTTTCTGTGGGACAGGTGGTGGTTTGGAGAGCACATTACGTGGGTGGGTGCCTCCACCAGACACTTGCACATTCTCCCCAAGAGACATGGCAATAGCTTGCAGCATCTGGTCTTCCTCTGTTAGCTCCATATCTCCACTGCCTCCAGCCTGAAAAAATGTAAAACTTAAAGAACTACAGACTTATGTCCTTTTTAGGTGAAGTTATAATTGACGATTGAACAGAACAGTTTACTTTGAGCTAATTTGCTTATATGAGATTCAATCAAATCAAGATACCTGGGGCTAAAGCTTATAAAGTCAAGGAGACAGGGTACAGTCAGGGCAGCCAGGTCAAGGTGCATTCAAGTTAATGTTTAATCACAAAAAAAAAAAAAAATTCTATGTTATAGGGATCTTATACCACTGGCTAGTAGATGCGTGTTCATTAAACATTAATCTATAGAAACTTTATTGTTTATATACATTACTTTAATAGTGGTTGACACAAATGAGGATAATAGTATCAATACTTACACCAGAAACCTGATCCATGAGAGGGTTCATCAGTAAGTACTCCGTGGCCTGCTGCAGCGTATGGGTCTGAGCGATCGCTTCCATGCAACGTTCTCTTGCAAAACCCATGTCCATAAGTGCTTGTAGATGCTGCTGGTTCACCTCGGAATCTGCCGAGGGAGGTTGGCCAGTGCTCTCCGACGGTGTTGGAGTAGAAGATGGTGCCGAAGAAGGCACAGAAGATGGTGTTCCAGCAGTCACAGCAGTTGCAGTGGTTGAGGTGGTGGTTGTAGTAGTGGTGGTGGTAGTAGTGGTGGTAGTGGTAGTTGTGGTGGATGTGGTATTGTTAGTACTTGTATTAGGGGTGGGTGTGGTCACTGCAGTGGTGGAAGTGGGCACGCTCTCTTTCTCTTTCGCTAGACGCTCCTGTATAATTGCCTCGCCCTTGATTATTGAGCACAGGATGACCAGCACAGATTCAGATATGCGTACTCCATAAGACTTCAAAGGTTTCTTGTTCCACAATTTCATTACAGCTTCGAATGCAACCTGAAAATACAAAATTTAAAAATATATTTAATTTGCCAAAATTCTGGATTTAATCTTAATCACTATCAAAGATTGTGTTGTACAGTACAGTTTTAGATTACACACACACACACACACCCACCCCTACACCAAAATACATTTCTTTATTTATATCAACAATGAATCATTGTCAATTTATCCAACATTTTAATGTTGTGATCTGTTGGCGTGTTTCTGACAGTAAATGTTCCAGGCATCGCAGGGTCCCACTCAAGAAACACCTCAAGTGTTTATACTCTTAATGTTTTTTCCAATTAGTTTTGGGTTATTACTAAAATGAATTTGTCAAGAGTATAGATGCAAATTAACATACATGTAAAGATAACAGAATTTACACCACTGATGAATATACAAATTTTTAAGAACATTTCAACATTTTTCATTCATTTTTCAATATTCACTACTATTCATTATAAATACAAATGAAACATGGAAAGGTGTGCACATTATCTGTATGATACTGTAAAAAGAAAACAAACATATCTTTCATACTTTTTCAGCAAAAAAATTTGAAAAACTCAAATTTCTCACAAGCAGAGCAATCATTATTTTGGCCAAGGTGATCTCTGGATGGTCCCCCAATAAGTTATGCACACACTACTCAAAAAAAAAAAAAAAAAAAAAAAATTTTTGGAGGAATTTTGATTTGGATGACGCATCATCAAAACTTGTACCGTTTCAGTATGGACGATGCTAAGATGTGCCACTGGAATGTTAAAGTGCTAAGAATGTATTGTATATACCTTTTGTATATGAATTAAAAACTTGAGTGGACTGAATGGTTGATAGCCAGGTTGCGAGGACTTAGCAGGAAGAGAGTTGGGAGAATCCAACATAGTTCGTGGGTTGACTAATCGCTCCAATAGGAATAGCCACGTGTCTAAGAATTCTCCAGTACCTTCTGGTAACTCCCCAGAATCCAATCCATTTTGTCCCTGCATAGTTCCTCCAGCAGTGATGGCCCACTCAAATGTGTCAAAGAAGGCTGCAAACAAAATTTGTAGAATGAAGCCATGACAGTAAATCAAAGTTGGTTTGCATATCACTAAACATTGCCTTTTTTAAACCACTTCATTTTTCTTGCCTAAATAAAAAAAATGCTTAATGGAAGCTTTTCGAACAATATTTAAAAACATTATAAAGCAGTTTGGTATAATCAAAAATGCAAAATAAAAAATGTCATTACATCAATATTCAACTTAATTACAACCATAGTACATTATAGTTTTTAATAGGTGATCAACTAAAGCACATTACTGAATTTATAACAAAAACCAACTATAAATTTAAAAATATTTATTCACAAAACTGTGCAATACATTAGTAAAATACAAAATAGCAATTATAGAAAAATGCATCTTAACTGACAAAATAAATGATAAAAATATTATTAACCATAGCCAGCAATGTAAATTTTTCATAGGTATCCAAGAACATTGGCAAAGGTCAACAAAATACATACCTTTAAGACCTTGAGAGGATGCAAAATACTGAAGCATCAGATGGTATGGCATCTTCTTGTCATCAAAAAGCATTGGATTGGTAAACCTAACCGAACAGATGAGGAACGTAAGACGAAACTTGGGCACCGGAGAGGATGGTGGCGGCGTCCATGAGAGACCTGCATACAGGAGTTGTGCCAAGGCTGAAGCTACTGCCCGTGCTGATGCAGACGGTGGGGTAATTGGAGTTGCCACCTGCTGCCCTCTCCGTTGACGCAACGGTGACCCAACACACAGCTAACAAGATATTATGCATAAAGCTAGCATTTGTTACAAAAAGCCAGATCTTATACACAAATTTTCAATACAGTACATGTCTAATGAAATTGTACGAGTACAACACAGCTACCGAAGATTATGAATTTCCCACAATTTTTGCCATACAACTTTGTTGCTTAAATCTCCCACAACATTATATGGGTTTGTCCCTTTATTTCCCCACAATGTTTAGGTTTGATTAAGTAGAAATGTATTGAGTATAATCCATCATTTATGCAATCTGCTATAAAATTCATACACAGTGCTTTCTAGTGTTGGAATTCAGAGTAGCAATTTCTCTGGAATTCATGCATTCTATATGGGAAACTTACCCCTGTTAAAGTGACCCCAGCTGTACATGCTGCAACTTTGTGCTACATTTTCCAGTATTATCATCTGATACAAAGTCAAATTTCCCACAACTTGTGGGAAAGGAAAATGGCCTTATGAAGAATCTTTTAAAAACTATTTACAACCCATTTATTTAAACTATTTACAACCCATTTACTTGTTAAAAAATGCACTTGCTGGATCAGCAATGACAAAAAAACCTACATAAGTGATAAATTACAAGGGGAAATAATATATTGTATAAGAAAAAATGTTAAAGCCAATATCCACAAAAGGAAAGTAGAGGTGGAAAAAACAGATAATCAAGTAAGAGACTGCACCACAAGGAAATGAACTGTACATCAAGGTCAATATATAGCTGTAGGAGAATTCCAACTTGTTTTGTCATATCCTGAACCTCGGGCATATCTAATCTTCCAGTTGTAGCCACCCCTACATAAAGAACAACAAGGTAAACAGTAATTTACTAACCTTTACGAGCAAGCCAAACAGTTCAGCAAGAGCCTTTCCTAATCTAGAGGCCGATGACAAAAGTGGTTTGATCAGCTTCATTTGGTGTTGTGTGGCAGCAGACTGTTGTCGAGTTGGGCTCTCCGTGCCACTATCCTCAGCTGTGGGTATACTTCCTCCTGCAGTCACTTTCACATCTGTTTCCGTTACTTCCATTGCAACAGCCTCACTCCGGCTTCCGTCATCACACTAAAATTTAAATAAAATATTTAAAACAATTCTGAAACAAGAATAATTTTGGCCATAAATGTTTTTTTTTACAGTAAGACCTGAAAACTACAATAGCAACATTAAGCATATATATATTAATAACCCTTCTCACACACCTGTTCAAATACTGACATTTTTACAACCACCACAAATGGAGTAAAAATCAATTTTGCTTTAAAACCAAGTTATCCTTTTTGAGGAAATACATAAATATAAGGCACTGATAAACAGAACTGACCATTTCAAGTATTTAACTGCAAAATTGCTTTGTGAAAGATCCAAAGCTATTATTGGACAAAATTATTACAAAATATCTTTAATAAATCCATTTAGTAGTAGTAGTACTTTAGTCTAATAAAAATTAAGCCATTAGAAAATACTAACTCTTAAGTCTGGTGGAAGAAGCTTGTCGGTATCTTCTTTGCCAAAAAGACAGCCAGCAGGTAGTGCATCATCTGAACACAGAGCTAACAACACTGTCGACTCCCACACGAGTGACGTGTACAACTGTGTGAGCCCTGCCAACACACGCAGACCCAACTCTGTCCCCCACTGGTTGATAGACACTTGCCGAATCTCAGTCTGTCCTGTGCGGCACACGTGCACTAGCATCATGATATAAGCATGAACAGCACTAAGGGTATGCAAGAGAGGGGTGGCCTGCGGTGATGCTGTGGCCTCACCAGGGGTTGGTGCACACGCTAGCTCACGCAGAAGGACAGACCCTCCCGGAGAAGGCAAAGGTTCATGTAGTGGAGCCAGTGCTTCTAATTTTTCATTTAGGCACTGTAGTCCCCTCTGAAGAACTCCACTTTCATGAGCAAGATTCTGGTTAAAAATAAGAAATAATTAGTAACAAAAATACACTACAGTATATACAAAGATTTAGTTATTCAGTTTTGGCTAATCATCCTTAATATATCTACAATTTTAATGGGTAATGAAAAATATTTTCATTCAATACTTTGCAAATCAACATCACAATAGTGTGATGTACCTACAAGAATCTTGGACCAAATCAGTGAGACAATGAAAGAAGTTTGGTCCCACTGTATTACTCCCAAAATTTTCTCATTCAATATTTGATTCACAATTAGAGCTTATCTGTGGTGTCAGGCTATCCTTGCAGTGTAAGCATCAGCAAACTTAACTCCTTTGGCTGTAACTTTTTTTTTTTTTCCCCTAAACAATAACAAGAAATTTTGTTTATTTTAAAAAAATATGGACCAATTAATGTAATTTCAATGAGTGTTCAAGAAATACAAATAACCAATAATCACATTCCACACAGCTTTACAAACATCATTTCTTTCTGAGGTTGGGAATGGGCAGCCCCCAGATTCATGGCAATTACAGTCTTAGTAGCATTACATTTGGGGTTAATGGGTTCCCAGTCCAATAACCCAAACCTCCCCCTGGAGGGTGGTGGAGTCACCACATCTCCATGAATGACCAACAGTGTTTATGGAATATTTGAATAAAAACTTCCTCCTAAAATAATAATACTTATATCAACTATTTGGTTGAATGTACAAAATTGGAATCTTGCAGCCAAGAATGTTTACATTTTGTACTATTAATTTTGAAGAGGACATGATAGAAAAATTAACATTGTTAGGCCTTGTACAGCACACATGTACTATACTAGGGCCTAGGATAGCATATATCAGGCCTAGAATTGCTTAGACAGGTCAGGTTAGCTGCTTTAGTTCCTTATCCATGATTTTAGTATTGCATTTTGAGCCAATTCAATAATACAAAAAGTAACTTTGGGCTCCAACTGTCCATTTTGCTCATTTGACCAAATAATTGATATAAGCACCATTATTGGAGGATGTGCCAATTTAAATATCATACAAATTAAGCAAATGAATATATTTGCAGGTGCTCAAACAATCTTGTAAAAAAAATTCAGAAGACTGTAAAACCTTTAAAGATCTGGTCAAATTTGAAGTTGTGATGTTGGCAAATTATGGAACAATGAGAATATGACAAGATACAAACACAATCAATTAAAAAAGAAGAGGGTGGATGATATTTGCATATTCTAAAGGGATGCAACATTATGAAACTCAAAAGAACTAAAGGTACTGGAAACCCATAACTAAAATAACACGAGAAATATGATAAATTTTAGAACATGTGATAATCACAAAGGAAATAACTATTGAAGCTCTTAAATGGTATAATCAAAAGTCCATTAAATAAGACAATTTAATCTGTACAATGGGATTGGACCTACATCCCTGAACTCTTGACACAGTACAGTTCAATCTCGTCTTATGCCCTCAATATTTTCTCAGACATATCAAGTTCTTTTGATTCATTGTCCATGAAATCGTATTATTGAAGCAGTGCAAAAATAGTGATGGTTGTGCTGCTTCATAAGTGCTAGCAGATAGATCAGGCCACGTCAAAACCAATCATAAAAATCTCTCAAATCAAAATGTGTAATAAAGGTGCCACCATGAACCTCATTCTACTCATCCAATTACAAACATACAATCCCACACATGCAGTAAAAGTAACACACGTGCAATGAAATCACAAGACCGTGATGTATCTGAGAAAATTATTGAGCCAGTAGTGGGATCCAACCTGCATCCCTGGCGAGTTCAGGTATGTGGCTTTGAACCCATTATACAGCCTTCCACCAAATATGCAAATATGCAGGGTGTCCACAAATTATTCACTAAATTATATATTATTAGTGCTTACAATGAGGTAAATAATTTGTAGACAACCTGAATATTCACAAAAATAACTGAATATAAAAAACAAAAGCTTTACTCCTAACCAATATGGATTTGCAGACAGATGCTACAGATTGGCAAGCTTGAGAAACTGGGAAGTCTATTGGAAGATTTGGCAATCCCAAAATGCCAAGTAAAGGTACAAGGCCTTTCTGGGTGACAAATTCTTTGCAGTGGTCATCTGTCGAATTATTGCTGAGGATGGCATCCACAAACTTCATGACGTTAAGTACATAGTCCACCAGAGGCACGGGCCGTTTTTCCCCAGGCGTTGTGTCCGACAAGGGGACATCCTCTCGCTGTCCGGTGGAAACGGGCGGCCCGGCAACACCGGAATCTCTCTCCTCCTCCTCTTCCTCTTCTTCATCACTCGAGTTATCATTTGTTGTTCTGCCAATATAATGTGAAAAGTAATAAACTATAATAGCAAATTAAATTGCATAAAATTTGGTAGGAATCCTAGTCTTTCCTTTAACAGCGATCAAACTATTAAAGCATATTAAAGCTACATAGCATTTTTTTCAACAGCAACCAACAAATATGACAAGTTGTGGTTGGTTGGTGTGGTCGGAGTGTGGTTGGTTGGTGTGGTAGGATAGCTAAAGGGTGAGAGTATGGTCGGTAGTGTGGTGCTTACTCATCAATGCTTACCCATCAGTGATGGCAGGAATAGTGTGATCTAGCTTTTTAATCAGAATTGGCTACAAGTATATTTAAAATACAGTGCCAGTCAATTAGGACACTTCACCTTGCTGTATACAGCACTGAAGACATGGAATCTCTACTCAAATTCCTTGCATATCTGTCACTTATGTGAGCATGCCCTCCTATTTCACCATAAGTAGGAATTTCCCTTGAACATATCCCCGAATGACTATAAAGGTCAAACTACTGTACTGCACTAATTTGTAATCGAGAACAAAATGTTATACTTTCAGAGCAGTAGAAATCTAACTTGAGAATACGCTACTTTGGGAATGTGTACTCACCGAGACACTGGAGCGGGTGATGCTTCATGCTTGGGCGGGGTCTTCCAGCAGATATAGTGCGTGTCACTGCCCAACAAGCATACTTCTTCTAATAACTAGAAATGTGAAAAAACTAATTAGCTCTATGAACATAAATATAGTATTAGAGATTAATTTTATAATCGTGTAACAGTTATTAATTAATTAACAAGACTGCATGCCACCTATCAAAATGTATTCCTGTTTAAATGACTAAAAAAGTTAATAAAAAATGATAGTGTTAATAAATGATAGTTTTCTGTGACAAAAACACAATACAAGATCTGTGGACCCCAGAAATAGAGGAAAGACCTGTAGATTAAACAGGTTAACATAAAACCATAACCACAAAGCATTAAGATCTTTAAGACTACTGACAAAATACAACTCTGGACAGTTTTTGCAATTACAATTATTCCCATTTGTGACCTAATAGAATTGTCTTTTACAATATTAATATTTTTAATGGCATTTGTTGTCTATCTCAAAGCTATAGCCTACAAAGTTTGGTTTGTCAAAACGTTTAGCCCACAAGGTAGATAAATAGAATCTGTTGTGTAAATGTACTTTATGTTTACAAAACGTAAATAGAAATAGAGGTGATCATTCCAGAGGTGGAATGACCACCTCTGGTCATTCATATCATTAGACTTGGATCTTCCAGCATCTTCTCATAGCTCGCTTCTCTTGAGTTTAGCTGTGGGCTTATCATGCTTTAACAGGTTCTGTAGTAGTGGTCTACATCCTCAATTTGCAATCAAGGATCCTGGATTCATACCCCGGACAGGACAGAAATGGTTGGACATGTGCCTTTTAAACTGATACCTCTAATCACCTTGCAGTAAACAGGTATCTGTGAGTTAGGCAATGATTATGGGTTGCAGCATGGTGAAGGTCATTGATCTAGAGAAACCTCAATAGATAACCATCCAGATCTTAGTAATGAGATTACCTTATTAAATTGTCTCATATCATACAAAAAAATAATTAGCTTGGATGGTCCAGAACACAATGCCTTGTGCCTGTTTTGCAATTATCTCAATCCTTTGAGGTTGAAAGTTAACCACTAGACAGTATGATTCCCACCTTTTAAAAACAGGCTAGGCAGAAAGTTGAAATTACAAGTACCAGGAAACTTTGGAACAATACGGTGGGACTGAACTTGTATCTCTGGCCTCCCTAGACACCGATGCGAGTTCAGTCCAACCACATTGCTCCAAAATATTTGTCGATACATCAAGCTATTTTAATTTCGGTTTGAAATTTCAGGGGTACATTTCATTATGCAACACTAAATGA
Organism: Procambarus clarkii; assembly: GCF_040958095.1. Lineage (NCBI taxonomy): Eukaryota > Metazoa > Arthropoda > Malacostraca > Decapoda > Cambaridae > Procambarus > Procambarus clarkii. Next base: position 5,606,833 of record NC_091194.1, on the reverse strand, counting down.
AATCCCATAACTCTGAAAAATATCCTTTCAAGAAAATTAACTAATAATGACCACAGAGAAAAGATGAAGTTATGGCCAACAATAGCAATTCTAAAAATATGGAATTTAATAATATTGGGGTTATGATACTGAGAATTAACAGTAAAGTATAGCAAAAATGTAGTTGCAAAAAGTAATGTATAGCAAAAACATCAAGGAACACAAACTACATAAATATTCCAAAAGCTTTATCCTAAAAGACTTGTGGATACTCACTTTAACAATAGCCTTCATGGCCTGGGCCTTAAGGCTAGGCTGGTGTCTCATCAGTTCATCCATTGCGTTACCCAAGTTAGATGCAGTATCACCCATGGGGTCTGATGAACGCCGCCTTCTCATGGCCGGTAGATAGTCAGGGGAGAGAAGCACCTTGAACAGTCGTTCAAACGGCTTACAGGCCACAAATGCAGCAAGGCCCCGAGAATTGAGGCATAGAGCACTAAACACATTAGGAAGAGAACCCAACACCTCTCTTGTGGCTGGTACCTGAAAATTTAGAGTAACTTTTTACAATGCGTAAGATAATCTACTGTATACATTTACTATACAGTATATTATCCAATTTTTTACCAATTTAGTAAAACATTAGTAAAAACTAATTAAAAAAATAAAATATTCTTGATTGACAAATACTAGCATTCAGATGCCAAAACCTTATGCCTTTGCCAAAATTCACATTTTAATAATTTTTTTTTTACATCCTAACCCTAGAAATGCACAAACAGTAATAGAATAAATCAAGAATTATTTCTGCACAAAAAGTGTCATCCTATACTGTATTATTAATAACTATCTTTGGAAAGCTAAAATATGTATATAAAATCAATACATACAATTGTATCTTTTTAAATTATTAAAACAAAGTCACTGTTTTATAGTTTAAAGAATTTTATATTTTAAATTTGGGAAAATATTAAAATACAGTACCTTCCAATGACTTTCTTCAATTAATTTGTTTACGTTTTAAGTCTACCTAGAGAAAAAGCGGGCCCCTCCGTTGATAAAATAAAAGTAAAAAATGTACTAGAGCATTAGCCAATTTCCCATCATAAAGTTAGAATTCTGTGAACTTTATAAAACAGTCACCACCAACTAAACCCATTAACCTATGAAAGAACGTATTTCATATAAGAAAGAATTCTGAAAGTACATATTTCTGTGTACAAAATTACTAAAACAATCTGAATAGATGAATACTCACGTCCTTTACAAGAAGTGCATGGAGCACAACGTCTGTTAGTCCATTATCCTGAAGGGATGACAACAAGGACGGCTCTCCGAACACATAGACTGTGACTACATCCGTAGCTAGCAGAAACAGTGAGGCTCCATAATATTCAGCATTACTAATTATGTGTTTGAGGGACGCAGGTAGGGAGCCTTCCATTAGATGACGCATGCTCTCACTAAAACCTGGCTCTTGAATGGCTTTCTTCAGAAAGTTGAGCATCGATTTCACAAGAGCTGCTCTTTGGGGCAAACATGACAAACCAGTCTTTGCTTCACTATAATCGGGCTGGGAAGCAGTCGGAACTTCCATAGCAGCCGAGGTACTGGGCCGAGAAAGGTTGAACGATGGCTGGCTCAGGGGAATTTCCAATTCACTGGCACTATCGGACACAGGCGCAGGAGTAGTGTCCATAGGTGAATGTGTAGCAGTGTCAGGCACTTCTGTTGATTCTGTTGTGACGACAGGTTCTTCAACGGTGGTTGTCGGTTGCTCTGCCTCGGCAGAAGCACTTGCACTTTCACTTTCGGCTAGAGGTGCCGGTAAACTTATTACAAATGGCTGTTCCTTCCGGCATTCTTCCACTTCCACCTGACAAGAGGAAAGTACCACTGTGTATATGTCATACTTAACAGCTAGAACTGCATACTTGGCCTAGTAAGCAAGGGCCATTTTGTGATTTTGCTCACTTTCAAACATTACTTTAAATTTGTTTGATCACAACAATATTAAGAGTATATTGAGAAATTTAATTCCTAAGTTAGGTTAGGTCAGATGAAATTTCTAAAGTTATTTTGAATTAAAAAAAAATAAAATACAGATGATGAAACACCCAAAGACTCACTTCTAGTCGTCGTATGAAGGCTGAGAGTCCTCCGTGGGTTTGGAAGGCATGCATGTCTAAATTTGTAATAAGATCAATAACTCTCACTGCTCTGGTTACAAACTGCAAGAAAAAAAATTACTGTATTTAAGACAGCCATCCATGAATATTATGATTTCTCAATACTCAAAATACATTTAATATATGTCCTAGATACATCTCAAATCAATAAGTGCATAATATTTGTGCAACATTTATTATAACGCAAAGTGTGTTACTAAGTAATCTTTCCTCAATGTAAATGTCACCACAGTATTGCACATTTCTTCCAGGATCATTAGGATACAGTATTTCCATTGAACAATATGACAAATTTATAACAAGAGTCTATACTGGCCATTTTCAGAACAAGAGTCTATACTGGCCATTTTCAGAAGGAAAGATATTGCACTAACCTAATTTTTAACTTCCTATGCCAGCAAGCAATGTCAATGCTCAAAATAATACAGCACCTTTATGAATGTAAATAATGACAGTTTAATTTAAATACAGAACAGTTTTTTACCGTAATATGATCTGGTTCTGTGCCTTTCCAGTTGACGACCGAGATGAGAGATTCCATCATACCACAAGATACGAGGGCTTCTCCCCCGGCCTCATAACTGGCAAGGTGATACAGGAACGAAAACAGTGCCGTGGCCAGAGGTGCAGGAAAAGGATTAGGCACCGGTGGTGTTGTGGCTGTCAAATTGGCAATACACGATCTGACCAACACTGGCAGAAAACCATGGTAGGAGGCGGCACCAGTAACATCTATAATAGTGTTCAATCTGCAATAAATTGTAAAAGAAAACTATATAAATACCACACATTATGCACAATGAAATCACAAGATCGTAACATATGTGAGAATATACGGAAGTCACATATTGGGAGTGCATGTGCCTGCCGAGTCCAGGGATGTGGATTCGACTTCATGGTACAGCCAAATATTTCTTATTGTACGTGACCGTTATCATTACCAACATTTCCCACTTTCTTGGAATGGTGAGACATTACCTCATAGAAAATAGTTATACATAGGAAATCACAGTACCACAATACCTCAGGAGTTGAAAGTGGTGTAATGACTTTACATGATGATCTGGAATTCATATGCAGATCTGCTAAATCATTTAGAGGAATCCACTATACAAAAATTCATATGTGCAAGCATTTTATTATTAAAAAGTGTGGTATTAGTAGTTGGAAAGGTGAACAATTGAGCATCACTGTTGCCTATATGTACAAGTATGGGATGGCACAAAGCTGTAGATATGGGGGATGATGATCAGTTATAAAATATACTACACAAAGGACTATATGAAAAGGACAATAAAATAAGGCAGGGAGCTTAGATTGTTCTCACAATTTACCCCTCAAATAACGAACCAGTTCTCAAAAATGCAACTGGTTTACTTAACTAAAATGTAAACACCAAGGAACTCACCTGAGCAGTTGAGGTCTATGTATAGAAAATGTCAATATCAATGTGCTCTTGTTTTTAAGAGAGTTGCCAATTCCATTAAAAAATTACATAGTATTAGATGAGAGGGTGGGTTGTTAAGTCTGGCAAAATGAGAGGAACAGAAAAGATGGCTCAAGAGAAGGTCCAGCTTACATTCAAGTGTATAGGAGAAAATCAGAAGGCTGAATCAAACACAGTAAAAACTCACTTCGGGAAGCTGGGCATACGATCGAGGTGTATTATGGAAGTCAGAGTACGGAGAGTGGCAGCCTTTATCTCTGTCAGTTTGGTGTCATTCAACTCCAACACCTCAACAAACTCATCAAGAAGCCCAGAATACAAAACTGTATTAGCATTATCCTGCAGGAAAAATACAAAAACCAATTACTTTCAAACATTAAATTAAGAAAACAAAAATGAGCCAAGATTAAAGATTCAGATTTTAGTTTTATCATAATACTGTTCAACAAGATTTGTAAATAGTACCAATCTATTATGAACAGCATCAAATTTGCGCAGTGTATTTCATCAGTAAAGCATTACAAATATAACCTCTTCCTTTGACCTTTCAAAAATAGGATCCTAATTTGACATGCAGACACTAGGAACGGTATAGAATAATGTAAAAAATCTATGGAGAATATTACAGCACGTTCCAAAACTTTTATATTTACATAAAGTAACAATTAAATACAAGTAACATACTGTAAAATCAGTTTGACTAAATACAGTAAAATACTGTATGATAAACTAGTCTGGCTGCACAGTAATTTCATGTTGACACAAACACTTGCATTACACACAACTTACATGAACTATTTGACGTACCCCCCCAAAGCATCTATGATTTTGCAGGTGACTAAAGGTATTATTCCAATGGGAGCAGTGAGCATGCCACTAAAAACATAAAACGTTTCACCAAACTTAAAGCAAACAAAATCATTAAGTACAATACAGCAAGCCTTTACTATTCATGAAAAAGTAATATGTTGCAAAACTGCTAGAATTCCATATACATTTCATACCACAGGTTGGAACTTTGATAATTTCTTACCATGTTTTCTACTTGCACTACCTATACCCCATCAGTCATATTATACATTCTATATACAGTATAAATTTTAATAGCTTTTAAAACAGTGTACAAACCTGGAGTGCATTGCAATATACGAGCACAGAGAGTGCCTGTAGTCGGGCTTGAACACACTGCAATCGAGTTTCAAATATCCCAAAACTATGGGCTAATCTTATATGAGTAAACAGGACCATCTGAAAAACAAAAACATAGGATCTCAGTTTCATTGCAAAAGATATACATTGGAAAATTACTATGGGCAGTGAAAGAGAACAGCAACTTCATGTGATGAGTTTCAAGGCAGTATAAAACATACTCCACATTTTCACTACTTTAGTCATTATTACTAAACTTTGAACAATAGGAGCAACACAGTCACAAAAACAATAAATTAGTTAACGGTTCTTAATCTACCTATTGAGTTTATATAGCCAAAACTACATTTTTAAACCCACAGAAAACCATTAGTGTTAGTGCTTATATATTTTTATGAATTTTTATTTTTCCTTTAGAATAATATTTTTTAGCAGTCTTAGACAACTATAATAACAAAGAGAGTAGTATTTAATGCCTTGTTTGGAGAAGCTTTGAAAAAAAAAAGACCTTCAGCAATGCATGGATAAACTAAGTATTTATCAAAAGAAGACACCAAACTGGGAAGACCATTCAGCACCATACACATGCATAAGTACAATGCTCCTCACCTGTTTCTCAATAGGCACTTTGTACACCTGCAAAAGCTCCTCCATCACCTGTGCTGGTGACTTGCTGATATTCTGCATATTATCTATATGAATAGTGATTATAGAGCTGTTTCCTCTGTTACTGCTGCAGCCACCACTACTGCTGCTTATTCCCTCCCCAGCCTGTTGCTGCTGTGGTTGTTGTTGTTGTTGTGGTTGTTGATGCTCACCATAAAACTCATAGTGAAGTGTTGTAGCATTTTCTGGAAAAGCCTGCAGAGTGAAAAATAATTAGTATACTACAGATAAAAAAAATATTCTGATGCAGATAATAATTCACAACAATATGGCTGAAAATTAGTGATCCAGCTCGTACACACGACATGACTTTACAAGGGTCTTGAACGGGGTATGGTCAAATCCGTTTGTTAAAAGCTGTATACCGTATATTGTTAGGTTAGGATATGTTAGCTTAGGCTCGGTTATGTTAGTTTGGGTTACTATAGACTGGATAAAGTTAGGTAGATAATTTATTATACTACTCCCCTGATTATGTAAATAACAAGCATATATATACATTAGCTGCTTAAACCCCAAAATTATACTATAGAGCTTTCTTTGGCAGGTAGATTAAACTTATAGCCCAGGAAATCTTTCAAATGAGACCAAAACAAAACAAGCTTTTGAATTAAAAAAAATTACAATAAAAAAATCCTAGCAACCCAAAACAAATGTATGTACACTTTATGGCCAACTTGAATGAGGACCTTACTGTATACATTAACTTACAGATAGAGAAAGATTTTGGCAACACTGTGCAAGGCCAAATCCATTGTCCTTTCCACCCCATGGCTCTGCTAGGTTGATGAGGCGGAGTAAGAGGGCTTGCCGGGGCGCTACTGCCAAACGTGTGATGAAATTTGACCTGCAAAATTTAACAAATTTAATGTACACAGAATTTTAAGATTAAACCATAAATAAATGTAAGCAAATGAAAGCCCTAATTATTTTTATTACAGGAGAAAGAAAGAGAAAGGTATCCTAAGGTCAGCACATCTCAAGAAACCAACATGCTGCAATAAGGACAGGACCTAAATAATGGAGGTATGGGATTTTATCTCATGAAAAATTTAAATAAAATAGTAGTTAGATTAAAATTAACTACAGTATCACCATCAGTAATTGTACCCTGATTCCATGTTTTGATTTCATAAAAAACTGCAAAACTTCATTAGTATTAACTAGCTTGTATATTTGTGATCTGACATATTTTATAAACAATAAAATCCTTATGGTTTTCTTTCCTCTTTCCTAGTTATCCATATATATAAAGTAAAACCAAGCTACTGACATCTTTGAAGTTATACTGGTACTAATCGGACTGGTGGTGATCATTTAAAGTCTAGAAAAGGGGGTATGGGGGCATATTGCACAATTCAATGGGGGGTCAAATCGCAAAAGACTAAGAACCCGTTCTAGGACAATTTTTTCTAAATCACTCATTATCACTTAACACAGCCAAAGGGTTAAAAAGAATGTACACAAGTAATAGGCCATCTACCACCATACCTCTTGCTGAACATGTAGAGCAAGTTGAGAACAGCCAAGACAATTGTCATGGAAGTGGACGACAAAAGGGTAATGAGGTGCTCCACGGAGGAATACAGGTGTCGGGAAAAGGAATGCTCCACCAACAGTGTTGTGAAGTGTAGCACCCATACAACCAACTCCTGTTCCTGCAACAACAATATAAATTATGCAGACACTACTGGAAAAAAATTACTTGGGAGCATAACTGATTTTACTAAAGTCTGTACCAATTTATTCATTTAAGTGTCATTTAATTTTGTTTTTCATAGCTACAGGCAACTTATTCATATAAATTGACCCAAATTAATCCAACATCCAACATCTGTAGTGTCAACACAAATATGATGGCTTGTCAAAGGTTCCCCCCCCTCTCTCTCCATTAACAAGTATTAAGGTTTATGTTAAACAGTCACATTATAATCTAGCAAAATGAAACCCAAGATCTTGTACAAAGACAACACTAACTTACATGACAATTCTGGGCAAGGTCGCATGGTAGCACCCATTTGTCTTCATCTTTCTCTGCTGCCTCCTCTAATACTGTATCAAATCTGTTAAAATGTACAATATTAATTTAGTATACATTAGACATTCAAGAATACCTTAAAAATATATACTTGTGTATACAGCATTAGCAATACTCCACAAATTTTATTAATACTCCATACCATGACAATTTTTTTTATTTGCACTTTAAAATTACTGTATTATATACAGTACTGTACTGTACTGTGTTAACCTCTTCACTCTTTTTGCAATTCCATAAAAAATTGTAAATGTTTTGCCTAACCAGAAATTTGCAAACCCAAGCAGCCCACCTAACCTTTCTATGTCAATGCACAGATACCGTCAATACCAGTATTACAGTATAACCCCAATTCAAACTTCGTTGAAGTAACTTCGAATAAAGAAACCAATATTTCTCTACTGGTTAGTACTGTACTCTAGCCAATAGAGAATTACCGGGTAAAATTTGAAAACTAATACTGTATTTTTTTTGCTTACTACGAACATCAATCAGGTCTTTTCATATTCTAATATTACCTACATTCTAATGATGAATTTCACAAGAGTAATTTTCATTTCAATACCTGGCAAGATAGACAACTACCAAGAGAATCTGTCGATAAAAGGTAGAACCATGACTCCAAATGAACCATTAAAACTTTCTCATGCCCAAAACTTTCTTAAACACAAAATTTTCTAGGAAATATCTAGGGAACTCGTTCAAATACATAATTAAGAAGATATGGTTTGATAACCATAACTGATATCCACTGAACAATACAAAAAAATACAATTTGCCGGAAATTACTTTGCCTGATGATCTGGAAATCTAAAATTTTTAATTTAGAGAGATCTAATACTGAATTTGATTTAAGTACTGTTTATATGGATATGTAATAGAAAGTTATAGTTCATTGATAGTTATAGTTCACTGAGCAAAGCTGATAATTTTGTTTTGTTATCTAGACTAGTATTTATCTTGACCAACACACAATTTCTTTTGAAATAAAAAATAATTGTCCAAGCCGCAAACAAAAATGAGTGATTATAGTACAGTACTGGAACAGAAGTCACATCATACACAAAACTGTTTGTCAATGCATTTCAAAACTTGCCTAACCTTACCCAAACCTAACTTTATCCAAGTTAATACATTTTAACCTAATGATATAGTACATGGTTTTAACAATCAGAAAATAAGCCGTTGAAACGTCTTTTATAAGATTTGACCGTGCCCTGATTACTACGAGGGGGTTCAAACAAAACCAACCAAAGTGGCTTACCTGTCTAGCACATCAATCCAGTGATACAATTCACATTTCCCATAACTCCACGATTCCACACTTCGAAGAACTGGCAATAGTTCCTCATTGCTGCAGCTTTGTAACTTCTCTATTAGCCAACCACAATCACCAGGCTAGGAAAAAATCACATACTAAGTGAGGAAAAATTATGTATAAATGGATAGTCAATGTCCAAAGATTGCAACTTAAAATAGGCAATTCAGTGGTGTTTTAGGCAAACAAAAACCAGAATACTTACAACTTCTGAGCTGCTTTTCTTTAATTTGGTTCGATCGATCTTCATCTTGGCACGAGTGCCAGTTCATTCATACCTCAACCACTGCTCATCCAGCCTGAAAATTTATTATGACAATAAATAATACAGCCATTTTTGTTCATTTGAAATACTGTATTGTACAGTATGTACTGCTTATAGCTTTCACCACTGCTCACAAAGTTCTCAGGAAAATTGACAGGGCAGACAAGGACATTATTTGGTATGGGTGGAATATGAACAAGGAGACACAAAAGTTAAGTACTGTACAGTTTCTAACTGAGCCACTACACACAATTTCTATATTATATGAGAGCACACAATATAGATACAGTATTAGACTTAGCATGTAGGCAAATACTGTCATTCAAACTTGAGTAATTATCAGAAGGCACTCTGCAAGCAAGGCTATTTAACATTCAAGTCGCGTGAAATTAAGACCTGTAGTGTCCACATCAAACAGCTTCAAATCACAGCATTCATTACACAAAATATAAGATAAATTCTTATACAATATTTCACTTAAAACATTTAAAAGTCCATAATGCACATTTAATTTTGTCTGGTTTTAGAGATTTTAAAAAATTACCTAAAAATTTTGTGAATGAATAAGGCTGTAATTTGAAGCGTAGGCCAACATTTTGGCCAAAACGCTTTGCATAGTAGTGATTTCATAGATTGTGTAACTTGTCCCTATAACTTGTACATTACTCCTATATTCTTTGTACTCACATTCTTTTGAATAAACATTGTATTGTATTAAACAGTGACATCTAGTACAGCATTCAGTATTACACAAAGAAAGAGATGCAAACATACACTAGAGATCCAAGTCATGAAAAACCATATCTATGCATATTGAAAAATAAAACAAAACTGATGAACACCTTCAAAATCTAAGTACAGTAGTAAATGAGGGGTATAACCGAGTGAACCACAAGTTTACCTAGTACTGTATTGTACAGTCAGTACACAAGCAGGCTAAGGAAATTTTCACTTTCTGGTACTGTAGCACAAAGGAGGCCAATGGGTAATGCCATGTTTGACAAAAATTATATAAAAATACCAATTTTTGCTTACCACCTTCCCTTTGTGTAAATACAATGAAAGAATTACTATGGACTTATCTGTGAAAATACAGGTCTTGAAAGCAAGGGGCATGTCTGAAATGCAGATTTCATATGACTAGACCCAACAAGCGTTTCCAAGAGACATACGAGAAAGAACAAGATGACCATCATGATAAATGGATAATAATTATTCATTGTGTCGGGGGACAAGAGCTAGTGTATATACAGTACTGTATTGCATACACTAAGTGTATATCGAGGTCCCACCAAGGTCAAACTACTGACCTGCCCAGGATGCAACCCCACAACAAGCTGATTAACTCGTGGGTACCTATTTACTGCTAGGTGAACAGAGGCATTAGGTGATAGGAAATTTAGCCAATCATTTCTGTTTCCCCCCTGGGATTTGAACCCGGAATTCCCAAGTGTGATTCGAGAACGAATCTTAATTCGTTCGAGAACGAATCATAATTTAGTTGAGGCTTAATCCAACTGTACTATCGGGGCCTTCCTCCTGGCAGGCATTTAAATACATACCAGCCCTCAAAGTAGATAGAAGGGAGATGGATAGTACAGTACCCACATGAATGTACTATTATATGTGCTATAATGATTAATATCACATTCAAAAATTACATTTTCATGTAACAAAATACTGTACTAAACTTTTTGTTTTCCCCAAAAATACAAAGCCTTGGTATTTTTATTAGTTTTATTTAAAATATTAAAAGTACTGTATATACAATGAAGACCATTTTTAAATGGCCATTTAGCCATTCGTTTTACAGCAGCATTAAAAATTAATGACTTGGGTGTATATAGAAAGAACAAATTCTTTTATTATTAGAAGTAGTAATCTTAAAAAAAAATAGTTTGGTGATCATGCATACTGAATTTTATTATAAAAAATTCTTCACGTCTTGGGAACACTGATGACCCACTTTTTGCCACGGACCGCATTTTCTACCAAATAAAGTAATTCTATCAAATAAACTAAATACTGTAGTAAATATGGAAATATTTTTACTATACAGTAGTGTAATAAATGCAAAATATATTTATTTTTTAAATTTTTAATTTTAATTAAATTAAATTTTGAAGCTCTTCTACGAACAACTTATTTACGTGGTGCAGCAACCATAATGGAGGTTATACGAGGAGTCAACTGATAACCAACTCATTATAGGTCCAAATTTCCAGGACTGATGAGACTTTTGGGAAAGTTAACTTACACCTGAAGCAATTGCTCAACTGTCAATAGATAGATATTGTACCCCGAGAGTAAGTAAGTTGCAATGGTTAGCTTCAGTAGATAATCGTTGGCTAGGAGAACATCAATAAACCTAATGAGCTTCGAGTGTCAAACAATGTGAAATCTATTATGAAGCCTAGGCCTTGGGTACTCTAATAGTTAACTGAGAGTCAATATTATTGATACAGTGTACAGTATTAGATACTGTTATCTTTTGAGATAGGCTTGATTATAATAGTAGCTTCATTTCATATTGCTATAATTTGAGTACAATATTATTTATACATATCAAAGTCTTCTCTTATGTCAATGAAGAGGTCATTCAGGAAAATATGTTGATGGGCTTAGAGAAGCTACAGTACTTGGCATAATGAAATTGTTAAATACAGAGTAGATTACATATGTGCTTGTAATGTCACCTTTAGTACTCTACTCTCAGATCAGAAGCCAAATTACCGACTCAATATACCTTAGCACCTACAGGTTTAATTTTATAATGTAAGCGTACAGGTGTTTGTACATAGTTCTCTTAATCTTTAATGTAATTTTAAATACCTGGGAGATTAGACATCAATTTGAGTTTACACTATCCATCTTTGTCTACTATTGTTTATTTTTGTTTAGTACATCATGGAAAATTTTGACATTCAGATTTGTTGACTAATAAAGCAATAAATATCTATGACTTAACACAACCAGGAACACATTGTCCATTTCCTATTAGGCCAAGATGGGAGAGACAATATCAATAGAGCATAAAACACCCCTCTCACCAGAAGCCCAGCCCCAGTCCCACCCCCTCCCCTAACTAGAGGCATTGGGGGGGGGGCCCCCCCACGGCCTGCACCCCCAACCCTCGAGGGCCCCCCCCCACCCCTTGAGGAGGCCCCCCATGGCCTGCACCCCCCTCCACGGGTCCTACTGGCCTGCACTCCCCCATGGTCTGAAACCCCTCTCAAAAGGTCCCCATGGTCTGAAATCCCTCTCAAAAGGTCCCCATGGTCTGAAACCCCAAGGGGTGGGTTCCATGGCCTGCACCCAAGGGGGGGGGGGACCAATTGCCTGCACCCAGGAGGGTTCCTTCCCCCCTGGGTGTAGGCCTTACAGTCTGCACTCAGGGGAGGAGACCAATGGCCTGCACTCAGGGGGGGGGGATGGCATTGCCTGTACCCTGGAGTGGCCCCATGGCATGCACCCAGGGGGGGCCTTGGGTTGCAGACCATGGGAACTCCTATAGCCCACACATGGGCTTTACAGCCTGCACCAGAGTCCTCTGGCCAGCACCCTGAGCCTGCACCTTGGGGCTAATAGGCTGCACCCCGAGTCTTACAGCCTGCACCCTGAGCCTTACAGCCTGCACCCTGAGCCTTATAGCCTGCACCCTGAGCCCTACCAACCAGCTCACTCCCGCAGATAAGAGGGCCACAGGTCGCGGCCGCAACACACACACACACACACACAAACACAGTGACAAGCAAGTTTACAGTTGTGAGGTGGAAGAGGCGGCCGCTGGCCTGCCACCCCCACCCTAAACCACCCCTAAACCCGCCCTAAACCACCCTAAAACTGCCCCCTCGCCTGCCACCTCCCCAAAACTCAAATAGCCTTTCAGTCTTTTGTTGCTGACAAGGCTCGGTGTGTCGTCACGAAGAAATTCCCCCCCTTTCCCAAAACAAATAAATTTTTTATTGTAGCGAGGCCCGTGTGGTAGGCCTAGGCGGCGGGGGCCCTAGGCCTCCCCGGCGGCCTCTACCACAACCCTAGCGCCTCCCCAGCACCTAGCCAGCGGTGCAGACCTGTACAATACCTTGGATCTCAGCGTCCAGAAATATCGCGACAGGAAAAACACTGCAACTCAAACTTGTGGTGCAGATGGCGCTGGGATCAATGATGGCTGAGCGTCGCCGCGCGCACCCCGCCAACTCTGAACCCTCGCTCGACCCTCCTACCCTCTTTACCCCTATGTAACAACCTCTACCAAACTAACAGTCCCGTTAATAAGCTACATATACTACAAAACAGACGGTTAAACCATGTCTAAAATGGCTAAAAGCTGTTTATATAGCAAGCGACATCTTGGAATTCGTTATAAACCATGACTGTTACTATATTTTCCCTGTTATTCACCTTTGCTTTAATTACTGCTTACATAAAGTAACGAAATAACTTATTGTAATCATTAATTGTAGCCAAAATATGCATATTCTTCTCATGTCTGGAATAAATATCATCTTGAAATTCGTTAACGATATGGCAGCCATTTATAAACTGCTCATTCGATTATTTTAAATGGAAAATGCGTACTGGTAACTTAATTTGACAGTGTACGATGGCTCTGCCTTTTCTATATGCCTACAAACTAACTTTTAAATCTATATAGTACTATGTATACTGTGTTTCAAACAGCATCCATGTATGCCCTCGGGAATTTTTAGATTCTTTTGATCATTTATCATACACCCCATGCTATTCTGTGGGTGGTAGTGGACCCCATGACCATCCTGTGAGTGGTAGTGGACCCCATACCCATCCTGTGGGTGATAGTGGACCCATACCCATCCTGTGGGTGATAGTGGACCCATACCCATCCTGTGGGTGATAGTGGACCCATACCCATCCTGTGGGTGATAGTGGACCCATACCCATCCTGTGGGTGATAGTGGACCCATACCCATCCTGTGGGTGATAGTGGACCTCATACCCATCCTGTGGGTGGTAGTGGACCCCATACCCATCCTGTTGGTGATAGTGGACCCATACCCATCCTGTGGGTGGTAGTGGACCCCATGCCCATCCTGTGGGTGGTAGTGAACCCCATACCCATCCTGTGGGTGGTAGTGGACCCCATACCCATCCTGTGGGTGATAGTGGACCTCATACCCATCCTGTGGGTGATAGTGGACCCCATACCCATCCTGTGGGTGATAGTGGACCCATTCCCATCCTGTGGGTGATAGTGGACCCCATACCCATCCTGTGGGTGATAGTGGACCTCATACCCATCCTGTGGGTGATAGTGGACCCCATACCCATCCTGTGGGTGATAGTGGACCCATTCCCATCCTGTGGGTGATAGTGGACCCCATACCCATCCTGTGGGTGATAGTGGACCCATTCCCATCCTGTGGGTGATAGTGGACCCATTCCCATCCTGTGGGTGATAGTGGACCCATTCCCATCCTGTGGGTGATAGTGGATCCCATACCTATCCATTCTGTCCTTCTCTCTCAGAACATGCAGTATATGTGCACAGTAAACACAAGATAAGCACGTTATTTTTTAATATTGTTACTTTTAAGCAACGTTGTAAGTGTTCCGATTGCGTGTGATGAAAAGCAGAAAAACTGTTGAACGTCTCTCTGGAAGACCAAATTTACATTTCAGACCTTTTAGGTTTCACTTGGGTTGGCAATAAAAAACATTTATATTATAAGGGAGCACTCGGGCTGACCCAGACCTGCGTATGACACTTCCCTACTGCTTACGTGTTGTGTAGAAACGTTGGGTGAAGCTAGCCGCAAGCGTCTGGCCTCCTGCCTCGGACTGACAGACTGACATTCTCTTTTATATAGATGGGTGATTAAAGTATCTTATGTTTTCAGTCCTGCATTGTCACTTGTTGTGCTTGAAGCTGTTGCCCCTTGAATATCTTACATTTGACCTGGTACATAGCCTTTCCGGCTTGGTTCCCTCTTTGATAATTACTTACTTACATTTGACCTCTTAATGAAGTGTCATCTTCATTGTTTATCATCTTCAATTGTTTATCATCTTCAAATTTGTTGTGTATTTTAAAATTTTCGATAAGACCAGCTCTGTCATGTCCAGTTTGCAGTGTTGGTAGTCCCCTATGACCTTCAACCATTCCTGGTATGAGAGTTGACTTAGTTCAGAGATGATCTGTGTCGCAACGTGCTGAATTTTTTCCAAGGCAGATATGTCCTTTTGAAGGTGGGTCTCCATGCCTGGATAAAATAGTTCAGATAGCAACTTGAACATTTGAATAACCACATTATTTTCCTTTTAATCAAGGTTCGTCTGACTATTCTTAGTTTTTTTTACTGCAGCTTCCTTGCCCTTAATCCTAACTCTTAGGTCATTTTCTTCCCCAGTCTGCTGCATAGTAGTATAGTTGATATTACAGTGATGATGTGCATGTTATGCCTTACATGCAAGGTCTTGTATTTGTCAATATCTGAAAGGCATTTGTAAGTTGTCTGACCATTTGTGGAGTTCATGTAGGTCTCTTTGTAAGACCTCAATGTCATTTTTTCTTCCCACTTGGCCATAGCCAAGACTAACAACACTGCAAGCATGAGATCATGACGTACAGGAGTGCATGATCTCGTCGAAACTTTTAAAGTACTGAATAATTTGCAGGACACTGATCCAGACAAATTCTTTAAAAGTTCTGATGTAACACAGACAAGGAGCTTTGGTTTCAAGCTCAACAAGCCACAGTGTTGGACAGAAAACAGGGAATGTTTTGATTCGCCCAGAGCATTATAAACCTATGGAACCCCCTACTCGCCAAAGCCATAAATTGCAAAACATTCCTGAATTTCAAGATTCAGCTCGATAAAATCATAGGGACAAATGGGGGAACCTTTGACAAGCCGCCGGCTTCCTGTCCTCGTCGAGGCCACTAGAGAGAGAGATATTGGCCCTCAGGTAAACTTAGGAAAAACATTATGATGTGGTTTGTAATGTCATCCATGTCGTCGATATAAGGTAGCGGATTCCATGATTGATAATTATATGCTGACTATGCTACCAATATGAGGGGGCCCGCAGCATGCTGCCTCTGCTGGTGCTTACCTATCACTACTTACCTACCAGTCACTACGGGGAAACGAGGTCTAGCTCTTTATTTTTTATTACTTTTATTTATATGTGCAAGAGTTCTTACATTCTTGTAGAGCCACCAGCACGCCTAGCGTTTTCGGACAGTTCTATGCCACGCCTACTAGCAATATTCTTGTACCTATTCCGTTACAATTTATCTATTCTGACGCGAGAATTCTTCCTCGAATTTGGCTTTAAATGCCTGAAATGATGGTTTCTGGTCAGAGAGAAAAACTCTTCAAATTGGACGCGTGTCATACCTTGAGAACATGGGTGGGGGTGGGGGAGATACATGAGGTATAGTATGGGTGAGTGTGATATATAGAAGAATGATGGGGCGAATTGTGGGGAAGCGACCAGGGGGGGTGCTGGGGGGATAGGTATATTTATATATATATACTATCATGCGGCCAGGTAGAAGTTTATAGTGGCGTAGTAGATACGCAGGTCGGTCCGTTCTGTTGTTGTTACTGCTCCCTCACCCTGCTGTTACTGCTCCCTCACCTTGCTGTTACTGCCCCCTCACCCTGCTGTTACTGCTCCCTCACCCTGCTGTTACTGCCCCCCTCACCCTGCTGTTACTGCTCCCTCACCCTGCTGTTACTGCTCCCTCACCCTGCTGTTACTGCCCCCCTCACCCTGCTGTTACTGCTCCCTCACCCTGCTGTTACTGCTCCCTCACCCTGCTGTTACTGCTCCCTCACCCTGCTGTTACTGCTCCCTCACCCTGCTGTTACTGCTCCCTCACCCTGCTGTTACTGCCCCCTCACCCTGCTGTTACTGCTCCCTCACCCTGCTGTTACTGCTCCCTCACCCTGCTGTTACTGCTCCCTCACCCTGCTGTTACTGCTCCCTCACCCTGCTGTTACTGCTCCCTCACCCTGCTGTTACTGCTCCCTCACCCTGCTGTTACTGCTCCCTCACCCTGCTGTTACTGCTCCCTCACCCTGCTGTTACTGCCCCCTCACCCTGCTGTTACTGCTCCCTCACCCTGCTGTTACTGCTCCCTCACCCTGCTCCCTCACCCTACTGTTACTTCTCCCTCATCCTGCTGTTACTGTCCCCCTCACCCTGCTGTTACTGCTCCCTCACCTTGCTGTTACTGTCCCCCTCACCTTGCTGTTACTGCCCCCCTCACCCTGCTGTTACTGCTCCCTCACCCTGCTGTTACTGCTCCCTCACTCTACTGTTACTGCTCCCTCACCCTACTGTTACTTCCCCCCCCCCTCACCCTACTGTTACTGCCCCCCCTCACCCTGCTGTTACTGCTCCCTCACCCTGCTGTTACTGCTCCCTCACCTTGCTGTTACTGCTCCCTCACCCTGCTGTTACTGCTCCCTCACCCTGCTGTTACTGCTCCCTCACCCTGCTGTTACTGCTCCCTCACCCTGCTGTTACTGCTCCCTCACCCTGCTGTTACTGCCCCCCTCACCCTGCTGTTACTGCCCCTCACCCTGCTGTTACTGCTCCCTCACCTTGCTGTTACTGCCCCCTCACCCTGCTGTTACTGCCCCCTCACCCTGCTGTTACTGCTCCCTCACCCTGCTGTTACTTCTCCCTCACCCTGCTGTTACTGCCCCCCTCACCTTGCTGTTACTGCCCCCTCACCCTGCTGTTACTGCCCCCCTCACCCTGCTGTTACTGCCCCTCACCCTGCTGTTACTGCTCCCTCACCCTGCTGTTACTGCCCCCTCACCCTGCTGTTACTGCCCCCTCACCCTGCTGTTACTGCCCCCCTCACCCTGCTGTTACTGCCCCTCACCCTGCTGTTACTGCTCCCTCACCTTGCTGTTACTGCCCCCTCACCCTGCTATTACTGCCCCCTCACCCTGCTGTTACTGCTCCCTCACCCTGCTGTTACTTCTCCCTCACCTAGCACATCCTAGTGCTAGGACACACAGGTATACCCCTGTGTTACCCCAATTGGTATACATTATATTCCATTCAGTCTATTTAACAAAATATTAATACACCAATTGTGGCAAACAATTGGTGTATTAAAGCTTCATGTATTAATATTTCATAGTTTCATTGGACATATTTTTTCAGCATACTTGGGTAGCCAGTGAAAGAACAACTGGTACTTGTATTGAATAAAAGAAAATACAGCATACACAAAAGGCTCTCTCAATTGAACTCGGGTGCTCCCCGAGACTAACGTTTGCACAGTGTAATGCTAGCCAACACTTCACTGTTCAGCTCAAAACTCGGATTACCCCATGAAGAGATTTCTACACAAATGCAATAAAAACTAAACTAGTCTTCTGAAATTGCAATTTATTTTTAAAAATTAAAAAACATTTTGATGACTGTGCATAACTTTTATTCCATGTTTTCTACACCCCTCTGACATCATGGGGTGTCATCTTCATCTGTGTCTGCTTGCGGATGGGTTTCCAGGTATCTTTTGATTTCGTCCTGCAGAGAAAATAGAAACTATAAATCATAAAAGATTTCCCTGGCACAAAGATGATTAACATTAAAATCGACAGTTTTATTTTACAATACTTGGGACTGGATTTACCAAACACTTAACTATCCATTTAAAAGACCTGTACACTTTGCCTTGATCATGGCAGCTTAGTCTGTATATGCAAAACAGTTTATGGGCTCTGTTGAGATACGAGGTAGTTCTTGCCAACCAAGCCACAGAGAACCAGGACACAGCTGCTGGTGTCCTGACCTCAGAAATGGGAAGGCATGAATCTGCAACAAAATCCGTACTAGTAAAAGGCAAGAGCTGAGCAACCCAATAGAACAAGGGTGTCCAGACATAGCCAACAGATCCTAAGTTGACAATGCAAGAAAAAGGCAAGCAAATAAGTGGAAAACGAGAATGGAAAACAGCCGGTGAAGGAGACCCATAGCACTTTTAAAACAAGAAAGTAGTGCCAACACCCACAGGAGGAAGAAAAGTCACACAAGAACAGTTAGGTACCCAACAGCAGCATGCCAAGCCTACAAAAGAGGGGAAGTCTGCAAGCCAAGAGGAGGTATGAGACCCAAAGCCCAACAGAGACTCAAATCTCAGGAAAAATCCCCGAAATGGGACAAATCCAAAAAACGTGATGCCATCCAGAAATACCCACAGGGATGAAGACACAAAAGGTACCCCCACACTGAGAGGAAAAAAAATGTGTTTACAAAGAGGCTTCAAGTACTCTACATGTCTGACTGGAAAGAAGAAAGAAACCCTACAATGAAATCATTTGCCAAAGGGGCAGGAGAAACTCAGAAAAAAAGAAAAAAGAAAAAACCAGCAAAGGCACAAAAGACCAAGCAGGAAAGGGCATCCATGAACCCTCTGCGGGCTCTTTTTGGACCCAGAGGCCCTGAAAAATGAAGACCTCGGCAAGGATCCATGATCTACACCTGACAATGGAGACAGAAATGTGTCTCCCATGAGGGAAGGAACTGCACCCCTCCCCCCACTCCTCCCCGCTGAGAAACAGAAGGCAGCGGAACCCCAGTGTGAAACACCAGCTCAACCTCAATTACCCTTGGCATTAAATGGGAAGCCAAGCAGCAAGTCAAGAACACTAGGTCCAAACTCTGAAACCATTGAATAAAACCGTAGAAACGATATTGCAATGAAAGCAAAAAAGCCACCTAAATTACTACATAGTTATATAAGAAGGAAAATGTTGTGAAGAACCAAGTGACAAGACTGAGGAAAACAGAAGGGGCATTTACAGAAAGCGACAAAGAAATCTGCGAGAAACTGAATGCCAGTTTCCATTGAGTGTTCACAACCGAGCATAAGCAACTCCAATTGTTAGAAGAGATGACCCAAGATGAGAGACTAACAGATAAAGAAGTGACAGCAAAGGAAGTAATGAAACAGCTAATAACACTGGATAAAATTAAAGAAGTTGGACCAGACAATGTATCACCGTGGATACTAAAAGAGATAGCGCAGGCCCTCAGCATTCTAGCAAGGATCTATAATGAGTCAATTAAGAAGGGAGAGTTACCCAGTTGCTGAAAGAAGGCAAATGTGGTACCAATTTTCAAAAATGAAGATAGGGTAGAGGCACTTAACTACAGACCAGTATCCCTGACAAGCCTCCCCTGTAAAGTATTTAAAAGAATAATCAGGTTAAGACTGGTTACACATCTAGAGAACATTAGATATGTAAACAAACACCAACATGGGTTTGGAGAAAGGAAATCATGTTTAACAAACCTTCTGGAATTCTATGATAAAATAACAAATATAAGGCAGGACAGAGAAAGATGGGCAGACTGCACATTTCTGGACTGCTAAAAAACCTTTGACACAGTACCGCACAGTAGACTGCTATTCAAACTTGAGAGGCAGGCAGGAGTAAGTGGAAATATCTTGGGTAAAGAATTACATAACAGGCAGGGGTCAGAGAGTAACAGTTAGGGGCAAGAAGTCAGATTGGCGAACAGTAACAAGTGGAGTACCTCAAGGATCAGTGCTGGGACCAGTTCTATTTCTAATATAAATGAACGACATGTCTACAGGAGTCGCGTCCTATATATATCGATGTTTGCAGATGATGCAAAATTAGTGAAACCAATAGTGACATAAAAAAGGATTGTAGGATACTCTAAGAGGACTTGAACAAGCAGTAGAGATAGAGAAATGGCTACTGGAGTTCAACACGAGCAAGTGTAAAGTTATGGAAATGGGACTAGGTGACAGGAGACCAAAGGGTCAGTACACAATGAAGGGAAACTATCTTCCTGTGACGATTCGAGAAAGTGACCTGGGAGTAGATTTAACACCAAATCTAACTCCTGTGGCACATATAAATTGAATAACGACAGCAACATACTCAATGCTAGCAAAAATTAGAATGTCATTCAGGAGCTTAAATAATTGGCATTCAGAGCGCTTTAAAACTGAGCACAAAAAAACAGAACCTAAAGAGCACAAGTGGAAAGAGGAGCAGTAATGGCTTGTCAAGTAGCACCAAGCTACTTGACAAGATGGCAAGATGGTTGGGTAGATCCAGTAACTCAGTGTGCAACCTGGTGGTGGGCAACTGCTACTAGAGAGTGAAATCAGCTCTCAGCCAGGTAGATCATTTCAGTCTTGTTTTCCGTTTGAGTTTACCTTGCTGTTGATTGATTTGTTTTGTTTCGTTCTACTTTCCTGGTAGTCTTTTTTTGGCCGGAGTGACCTAGTAGCCTCAGCTCTGTGTGTCTCTATAAAGGGGCCAGGTTTTGGCTTCTGGTCCCAGTAGGTTTACAATGATTCACAAGGAAATGGTGTATTTCAATTTAGGTGGAGCCAACTAGGTTCCAATCAACAGGGAGCCTCAAATAGGAACCCTCCCAGAAAAGGAGTTAGGAATGACTGAACACTTTGCAATGCTTGTGAATAAAAATACCTGGATCATTTTTTTGATAGCTTCATTCTGTTCCTTGAGTTCACTTAAAGCTTGACGAAGGACTTGCTCAGCTGGAGTACCCTTCGTTTGAATACGCACGTGTATTTTCCGTTCCATTGGATGAGGAACGGTATAGCCACAGAATTCTACAGCAGAACTGCAATAGAAAGAAAAATCAGGCATCAAGTTACTGTTTATGAAAGTCTTCCTGGAAGTAAGGTCTAAGACCTGAGAAAAGTATATTCCCTTTTATATCATTGTTAGCCTTTAAAGAAACCTAACCCAACCCACTGAAAATGAGATATAAAATTTTGCATTTTATATATGGTGTGGATGAGGTGTGTGATGTCACCATGTCATTATGTTCATGCCAGTAAAGGTTTTAGATGCTACTGTTCCCCAGACTTATGAAACCTGTACATCTTTCCTTAATTATGGTGGCTTTAATATATGTTTCAGGAATCTTTGCCCAGGCTTCTTGGACCCACCCAGAATATGACTCTCTCTATGAGAAAAGAAAGCTCAGAAATAAGAAATCACTCCAATACCAAGGAAAACTGACAATACAGTACAAGTGCAACAAAACAAGCAACTGTTTATGAAAATTAAGTAGTGAGGCCAACAATTGTTGCCACAGCTACAATGTTGCACCTAACCGCTACCAGGTGGTAGCCTAGTTAATCCAGAGTCCCAGCCTGTTCCTTTTCTTACTCATGATCCACTGTAACAAACTCATCCACCTCATGGGGAAGAAGGAACTATGACAAGGACTGGTAGTCACTGAGGATCCCATCAGAAACGGGCATTTAATTACATTCAGTGCTAACTCACAATGAAGCCTCTGTAGGGGTGGCTGGCATTTCCAAAGAGGAACAAAATACTACAAGGAAAAAGTTATGCCATGGCTTGCCCATTGGACAATATAATGGAAAATGGCAAAGGCCAGAAGATGATGAGCTGCATGCCAAACAACGCAAGTGTGGTAAGGTCAAGGGACATCCAATAAAGAGCATGAGACTGGATAATAGCCGTGGATGTATTGGCAAAGAAATTCGTTAGAACATAAATCTTCAGAACATCACGAGAATGATGAATCTGAGGGTACACAGCCAGCTGGAAGAACTGTACCATCTTAAGGATGACCAGGAAAACCCAACCTCAGAACATAGGATAGTGAGATGCAGGGTTGACAAACAATGTCTCAACCTGAAGTGTGTAACACGCAAATAATGCAGCACCACAACTACAGGACTGGGCATATAATGCACACCAATTGCATAAACAAAACATCAATGAGACAAAGGAGTAGATTTGAGTGGAGAGGGGTGTATTGAACTGATAAGAGTCATTTGCAGGGATGGTAGAGTTGTATCAAGTGTTTGTGTATGTAATAGGAAGGGTTTACATCAGTGAGATTCAAGCTCATCTTTACCTTAGGCTTCTTGCTCACCCCATTAGTAGCAGGATAATACAATTGACTAAGTTATTTGGGGGGCATTCACTAACAAACCTGGCTAAACACTTTAGCAATACCTGGCACTTGGGCAGGTATTTAACTAAATTTGCCCAAGGACCACCATGTTTAGTGGTCTCAATGGGGTCAGACAGCCAGTGACCTCACTTGTCCATCTGGGGTGAAGAGCAACCACAGAATCTAGCAATTTGTTGGTGTCTGGTCGAGCCCAGAGCAATCAGCTGAGGGAAGCTACTGAAGGAGACTTTCTCGGTAAACTACAATAATATTTTTAACATTCACTACTCTACCAGTGCAATAATAGTAAAATACTATTTTCTGAAAAAAATATGATTGACATGATATTTATACTTATGTGAATAACAAAAATTTAGATTTCTGAAGGGCGATCCAATAGGAAAATTTGTGCATTGTTTGGAAAATTTTGTTATGAAGAGGTGTAGAGTTTGGCAGCTGCACTGCACCGTATAAGCTCTAGAAATAAAGTCTGTGACTAAAAATAAGTCAACATTACTTTGGATAAACCCCAAGACTCGGTCAAGAAGAATGTGAAGTGGTCTGGGTCTTGAAACACTGGGTTGTTAAAGGTACTTCCACCTGGTGGCAGTTGACAGTGGTAGCCAAGCTAGCAGTTAGTGACAATATCCTGTGGATGGCCACTTGTGATCACCAAAAGAAGGATGGGAAAGGCTGGAATTTTGATGAATGCTTGTGTTGGTCATTCTATAGAACTGCAGGTGGGAGTGCATATTTGCCTAGTTCCTATTATGAACCATCACAAATTATGGAAAATTCCAAATGGCACCATTACCAAACTATCATCCTGCCTAACTGGCATCGCAGATCTATACCTTTATAGGTAAACCAAATGAAATAGCTTAAAAAGTAACAATAAGTTCAGTAATTGCATAATTTTGTATTTGTCCATGTTTATTTCCAAACAAAATTAACTCAAACCATACCACTAATGGAAATTGCTGTTCAAAAATTAAACACTGACTTACTTCTGTATAATAAAATGCTTAAGTGCATTTCCTAAAGTGTGGTCTTCCCCAGTAATGACAAAAGTGCGGCAATGTTCATTCTGTCCAGGGCCAGTTAACTGTAAACAGGAAGAAAAACGTTTAACATAGATCATGAATAACTAATGCAAAAAATTTCAACACATTATATTTTATATAAAAGTACTGGTTAATGACTTTTTTAATTATAATGTAAATTACTGTAGTACTTATATTTTCTATTCCTTTTGAGAATGACCCAAAATGAGAAGCATTAATGATTATTCTTGGAAACCTATAACAGTGCAAATAATTATACCAGGAGTTGTCCAACCAGATATGTAATGGTGTGGCTGCTGTAACAATGGTGTGGTTGCTGTAATAATGGTGTGGTTGCTGTAATAATGGTGTGGTTGCTGTAACAATGGTGTGGTTGTTGTAACAATGGTGTGGTTGCTGTAACAATAGTGTGGTTGCTGTAACAATGGTGTGGTTGCTGTAACAATGGTGTGGTTGCTGTAACAATAGTGTGGTTGCTGTAACAATGGTGTGGTTGCTGTAACAATGGTGTGGTTGTTGTAACAATAGCGTGGTTGCTTTAACAATAGTGTGGCTGCTGTAACAGTGGTGTGGCTGCTGAATATAATAAAATACAGTACATCTGTCAAATGGTTTTCCTCTGAGTCCCCAAGCCACCCAGTTTGGTAGCTCCAAAGTATAATGCACCCCACCAGGTCCATAAGACACTAGTGCCTCCCTCGGGCCAGAAGCTGAATCTGGTCTGCTCATTAGAGGCAAGGGAAGTGTTGGATTACTAGATCAACCCAATACACAAGAAAACCCACCATGAAGGTAGAGCGCCCCCAAAACAAGCAATGACACGGAGAAACTTTGGAAACCTTGACAACAAAATTCCAACCGCTAGTTAGTTACACTTCCCCACCACAAGATGGCAGCCTCAGCAACCCAGGGGTCCAGCCAAGTAATTACCTCAGACATGTGCCACACAAAGACAATCCCTGAACCCCAGAAGGAATGGTAAGAATAGGTAGCCAACAAGGATACCCATCAGAGAGAGGTGTTTCATTGCAATCAATGTTGGATTTCTGAGAGGGTGTCCCTTGGTACCATCCCTGTACCATCTTCCCATGAAACAAGAAAAACAGGGCTACTGGGGTTAGAGGGGAGGATAATACATTAACTGAAGGTGTTGCACTTCCAGCCAAATAAACATGACCCAAAAACCAAAAGATACCCCCCCCCCCATCACTTTTGTAGGTAAAAGGAAGGTTGTAGACAAAGAAAACATCCCAGAACTAACCCTACAGCCATGAGCAAAACCCAACAAAAACATCATTTCAAAGAACTGGGACTAAAGACGACAGAAAAACAAGAAACTGAAAGAGAAAAGGACATGAGACAGAGACAGAGTAGGCTCAGGATGAGAAAAAGCAAACTGAAGGTGAAAGAAAGCAAGAGATGACTTATGAAATGGTAAAGACGAAACATCAATGTCCGAGGCCAAAGAAAATGGCTCCACCAAATTCAACTGAAAGGAAGCAACAGTAAGAGGCATGACATACTGATAAATACCAAAACAGAAAATGCAAAATAATTTGAACCAACAATGAATACAGGTAGTGAAGAAATAGTAAACAAATGAAAATAAGGTTAAGTAGGGGTTCTTTAGATTCACATATACACTGTGAATTAAATACAAAAGTATTCTTTATAATAATAAAAATACATGTAGTCTATATCTATGTTTATGATGCGTTTATCACTGATGAGAAAATTCAGTCTATTTCATGAGACTTTTCCTCACTGGCAATTGACCAGTAATTAACACTTATACTAGTACACCTTTGGTTGGGGACAATCTTGTTTGCTTGATTTGAGTCTCCTCTCTCTAAGGAAGAGGCTGTCTGTGCAGCCACCTATTTTGTGCTGGCCAGGTCAAACCTAAGTCAAGTACATATAAGTGATGCACCGGCTAGAAAAAAATCAACAGGACAAATAGGGAGCCTTCGACAAGCCACCGGCTTCCTGTCCTCTTCGAGGCCACTAGTGTGTTAGTGGCCCTCAGGTAAATTAAGGTAAAATTCAGGTAAATATGTTACTGCGCCATGCCACTGGCTCTTAATTATGTTCACTGATGACCAATGTATCGTGTATTGACAAATCGTAGCAATAGATCTTTGACAAGCTGCAGACTAACTGTCCCCATTAAGGCAACAAGAGTTAATGGCCCTCAGGTGAAAGCACTTACCCAATCTAATTTCTTTTCGGAACCTTTCTCGTTAATATTTGGAAGACGGAATCCATCAGCTCCCACCGGCATGGTCAATTCCTTTTTCTTGATATAGTAAATTCCACTCACCCGCTTGTATATACGGTAAATATATTCTTTGCTCTGGACAGCAGCGAGGTAAGTGCGAGAAGCATGAACGAATGCGAGTTGTTGTGGTCGGTTGGTGTCCTGCGGCTCCTGCCTCACATTGTCGTTCTCTCTCATGACAGCCGATGTGAATATATATTGATCTTTATTTCCAGCAATGTATAAATATTTCATTTAAAATGATCTGACACCAGAAATTTTAGTCAAATATCCCTAGTTTGCTAACTGTAGGTAGTAACTAAGTGATTGTAACCTATCCACCGCTACCCACTGGATGGGGGGCCGTGTGCAGGACAAACATATCAATTGTGACACTAGCTCTCCTCATATGTCAGTTGCTTAATTTAGAAACTGTACTTGTGGTCGATCTCGAACCCATTTATGATGTGACGACTTATACTGAATTTTGTAACTAGCTCATCAAGATTGTAACTTGCTTAGCTAAATGAATTGTGGGGTTCAGTCCCTGAGCCCATTATGTGCCTCTGTAACCCTTTCCACTACCGCCCACAAGATGGGTATGGGGTGCATAATAAATGAACTAAAACTAAACTTTATGGACAGCTCTAAATTACTGATGAAGGCCTATTCGCCCATGCGAGGCAATCCTATTTATCTTCAACCAAACTCATTTATTAATATATGTCTTTGCTTGAAACAATCTAGCGATCCCATGTCTATTATGTCACTTTTTATTTATTTTTATTTTATTTTATTTATAAATATAAGAGTTCTTACAGTCTTGTAAAGCTACTAGTACACATAGCGTTTCGGGCAAGTCCTTAATCCTATTTTTCTCCGGAATACGACCCGCCAAGTAGTTTAACAACCAGGTACCCATTCACTGTTGGATGAACAGAGGCTACAGTTGAGGATTGTCGCCCAGTAAATCCTCCCCGGCCAGGATATGAACCCAACCCGTCCTCGACTCAAGTCCATTACATCCAAGGGTCGACCCCACAGACGCATTCATAAATTTTTAAATGCTGTTCATTCAAAACAGGAATTTTCTCAAATATAAATTAATATTATAATATATTAGCATATTGTGCATATATAGGCATAGGTTAGGTTAGGTGTTTAGGTTCTGTTGGCGATTATTTGTTTGTAGTACGTGGGTGAAGCATTTATAGCGTTGTGGTTCAACAAAATTCGTCAGTGAAGCACTTTGAAGCACAAAATAATTACAGTGAAGCACAAAATAATTACAACCTTTGCCCACAACTAGGGTATGTATTAGATTCATCCATCCTAGAAGGTTGTAACACAACCCATGGGCATCACACCAGAAACAAATATTTATTTGATATTCCAAAAGTGCGACTTAACCAACCAGAAATGCTCTACAATTCAAGGGACCCAGAATGTGGAATGATTTCCCCAATCATGTCAAAGGCTGTGCCTCTTTCAACCAGTTTAAGAGTGGAACTAAGTACTATCTAATTAACTCCATGTAACCTACCTTACCCCCTAAATGTCAACCTATGTTTTGCTTCTAAACAATGCTGTTTGATTTCTGCCATGTTCCCTCCCTTTTCTTTTTCTTTTTTTTCTGTTTTTATTCAGATTCAGATTCAGATTCAGATGTTTATTCAGGTAAGGTATATACATACAAGTGATGTTACATTAATGGATTGATATATAGATAGAGCTAGTACATACAATGCCTAAAGCCACTATTACGCAATTCCTTTTTTTAACACAATTTATACTTTACTCCCAATTATTATTAAGTTTTAGTCTAAGTATTTTTCCCCCACACCACTTGCCCGAAACGCTATGCGTATTTAGTGGCTTTAAGTATTGTATGTACTAGCTCTATCTATATATCCAACAGTATGTTTGTAACTCTGTATCTATGTATGCACTTTTCCTGAATAATTATTATTATAGATACACATTTGTAAGTTCCTTATCCACACCACACGGCCAATATCTGCATCCCCAATATCCACACCTACACATCCATAACCACATTTACACGTCCTATAACCACATCTACATGTCTAATATCTTGACATACGCGTCAAATAACCACACCTACACGTCCAATATCCACACCTCAGTAACCCACATTTACCCCACTGGGAATATTTAGTTAAAAGTGCATGTTGTTACTTTTCTAATTTGGGCAACGTTTTGTTTATAAGATTTCAGAGGGAATAGATGCGACTTCTGGTAGTAAGAACCCACTAATTCGGTGCCTTGCTTCGGCGTCGAGGCATAAAGAAATAATGTTATAGTTACCCCCTTCAAGCCTTGTATAAAATAATATAATGAAGATAAGTTCAAAACTACATTTAAGTCAAATAATAATAATGTTTATAAAAATTAAAAAAAATAAGTAATATACATAAATATTTGTTAAACAAAATCCATAAATGATGTAAAATGTTTTTAAAATATTTATAAATTATTACATAATTTACTGTGATTTTTGAAAATTTAAAGCTGAAAGTTAGTTGTACTTTTAAAATTATACGTTACATTTATTACATTCAACGCTAATATTTTTAGAAACCCTTGGATTGCTATTCTGCAAGCCTGAGGGTAAAATAAAATAAGTTATTAAGTACAACAATTGTCTTAATGTGTTAACCATAATTAATACATGGAGTAACCAATCCAATCAGTAAAAATGACAAATGTTGTACCACGTCGAATACAACTTGACTTGCCAAATTTCGCCGACAGAATCAAAACAAACGCTAAACCCATGACTGAGGGTTAATAACTCCAACTCAATAGTTTACTCAATTCTGAACATTGTTCAGGATTAAAGTGTAAAATCAAGATATACGCCATGAAGTGGTGTATATCCCTCATAGTGGATATAATATACCGGCTTTGCAATATGAAGAAAATTAGTTACCCCTCTAAATAAATTAGAAAATAAAATATAAGAAAATGTTTTAAGCTTAGTTTAAAATTGAATCAACTCAAATATTGTTTTGAATTGTTTAAAAACACATTTAATTCTTCAAATAATTTCGTAAATTATAAATGAAAACAATATATTGTAAAAAACAAGGAGTTGTATTAAATTATCATTAATTATTATATAATATTTTTATAAGTTAAAAATTTTGTAAAAATATTTACACTTGTTTGCAACACTCCCTGCATCGTCTCATTACATTCAACGCTGATATTTTGGACGCTCTACAGGTCGAAACGACCTCTAGGGTGGTATTAAACATTCATAAATATACTTGGTTAATAACCATGTTATTATTAGGTAATAAATCTAAACGACCTTTAGGGTAGTTTAAGACGTTAAATAAAAAATACGGATTATTATTAATGTAATTATTAGGTTAAGTTAAAAGATGGTCAGACTTTCCTAGAGTCTAAATAAAAACTTAACTCACAAAATTAGAAGATTGATCGGTACAGCGCCAGTCTTGCTTCTTTCGGGTTTGGTGTTCGATTCCCGATGGTCCACCGCTGGCGGCAGTAATAAATTATACATCAAATTATACATTAACAATAATTACATCGCACCCCTCAGGGAGTTTGTGCCACTTACCGAAGTGGATCTGACCAAATATAAACTCTGTCAGCAAAGTTATTCACATACCTAATACCACTATATAACTAATGTGAAAAAATCAGAATTTACAGATAATTCTAAGAAATGTTCAAGAAACGTGTAACTACTTTATTCAGAATAAGGTACTACGAGAAATCATAACCAAATTTACAAAGTTTGCCTACTGTAGGTAATGCATGTAGATGATTGTCCCCCGCCGCCTGTGGTGTTGGTGTAGAAGCACTCACCTAGCTAACTAGTTGTGTTGCCGGATTGGTTCGGTTGTGCTTAGGCTCTTTGGTCCCGCTTCTCAACTAATCACTAGAGATTTAAATTGCCTGGTTTAAAGACTAAAACGTATCCTAGCATCGCCTAGGATGTGTTTTATTGCTGAGATCAAGTGAAACACAGAATGGGGAAACAATGTTAACAAACTGAAGTAATATTTACAAAGTAAAAAAAGAAACAGCTAATTCTAAATTAATAAACTAACTGTAGTGGATAAGCATTAACTTACATAATAAATATAAATTAATGCGTAATGACAATAATAAACTAAAGGTAAGCCGTAGTGAGTGTAGTAAAATGTAGTATCTATCTACTTAGCAATCCCCATGGCACAGTGGTAAGGCACTCGCCCGGCACTTTGGCCTGGGCTCGTATCCTGGCCGAATCCAGG
Source organism: Procambarus clarkii (assembly GCF_040958095.1). Lineage (NCBI taxonomy): Eukaryota > Metazoa > Arthropoda > Malacostraca > Decapoda > Cambaridae > Procambarus > Procambarus clarkii. The sequence goes on along the minus strand of NC_091194.1, from coordinate 5,576,210 downwards.
GCACCAATCCTTAACTGCAGCCTCTGTTCAGTCAGCAGTGAATGGGTACTGGATCGTATTCCGGGGAAAATTAGGATTAAGGACCTGCCCGAAACGCTATGCGTACTAGCGACTTTACAAGAATGTAAAAACTTATAAATAAAATAAAATAAAAATAAAATCATACCTGGCTAGAGTAATTGTAGCATGTGATGGGCGCTCGCTTGACTGTTATTGTCGGTGAGCGGCAGATCAGCTGAGACGCCTTTTTAACCTTGACGCCAACCGGACGTCTGGACGCATCCTCCGCCTGAGAGACGCCGGAACACGTTTTGTTTTGTGATTTAGATTTGATACTACCGTTTGGCATCCCTATTCAACGGTCCGGCTTGTACAACGCCTGGCGCACATAGCCTTGGGTTACGGGATCGTTGGTAGATTATATTTTAACGTGTTCTGGCTGGTTCCGGCGGGGTGACGGTGTCCGGCGCCGGCTTGGCCGAGAGGTGCTGGAAATTGATAGGTCTTAGTGGGCTCCTGGTTTGTCCTCAGACGTGGTGAGCGGCTGGCTTCTGCTCTGCCGGGGGGCACTGGATGAATTTTACGTTTTAGTTGGAGGGTCGAGTTTTTGGTTTTGCTAACCGGTGTTCTCTGTGTGGGTCAGGGGCGGTGCTTGTCACCCTGAAGGACTCCTGGGGCTCCCCAATCATCTGCCTGTCGGTGCGTTTTTTTGCCGCGAGGCATATTAGTTTCCAGTGATTGGCGTCACTCGTTTCGCAATTAGGCTTGGCATTTCACCTTTCCGGGCCTCGCGATTAACCCTTCACGGGTACGCCGGGGGGCATCCCATCCCACGATGGTCGTCGCCCCTAAATCAACAAGTACACAGGTTGGTGAAATGTACTGTCTTATTTTCTGTATGTTTTAGCTTCAGTTGATTATTTAATTTGCTTATCGTTATAGTGAATAGAAAGTGCTCAAACTATATTATATATGTATTGTATATTATATGTCTTGGTATTATTGCAGGATGTAACTACTATAATTTTTTTATGAATAAAGCCACAGGTCTGGCTAAGTGCTTGATTGCCTTAGTGAGTATTATTAAATAATCAAGTGACCAGACTATTTAAAGTAGGCTGTAAAGTGAAGTAAATAGTTCATTAATGGTCATTTACTATGGTTTCCACATAGCATATTATTGTCATTGTGCATTAACTTATAACGTATAGTAAATTCATTTTGTACCTTCTCCAACTTGTTTAGTTTACCTTTACCAAAACATGACATGACAGAGGCAGCATAATCAATAAGAGATCTCACAGTATGTCATGTGATTACCATTGGAATGGGAAATGTAGAATATGATTAATAATTGTGTACTATATGGGTTTGTGAGCCCCTTCAGGGACCTTTATATTTATTTATGTATTTATTTATTTATTTATACAAGAGTTCTTACATTCTTGTACAGCCACAAGTATGCATAGCGTTTCGGGCAAGTCCTTAATCCTAATTTTCACACTCGCACATCCTCAGGAAGCAGCCCGTATCAGCTATCTAACTCCCAGGTACTTATTTAGTGCTAGGTGAAGAGACGAATCAGGGTGAAATAAACTCTGCCCATTTGTTTCTGCCTCCGCCGGGGATCGAACACGGACCCTTAGGACTATGAAGCTCGAGTGCTGTCCACTCAGCCGTCAGGCCTTATCTAATAGTTTATATAACTTAATATACGGTAATAAGCTTATATAAGGTAATAATTTAAGATATATAACTTGGGGCCCAGTCAATCCTCCCCGGCCAGGATATGAACCCAGACCAAAGTGCTCGCGAAGCGCCGGGCGAGTGCTTTACCTCAGCGCTACGGGGACAGCTAATTACTATTACTATTATTATTATTATTATTATTATTATTATTATTATTATTATTATTATTATTATTATTATTATTATTATTATTATTATTATTATTATTATTATTATTATTAATTATCGTCCCCCATAATTACATGAGGTGACGGAGAACACATTATATGATCTGCCAGTTCATAGCCCTTACGTTACAGTTTAGCCGGGGACTTAAACCATCACCATTTCTATGGTCTTCCAGCACAGCGAAAATTTTATTAGTAATATATAAACTTAATAAAAAGTTATATCGCCTATAGTGTTTTGTTTCACCCGGCGCACAATAATGAGAATATATTTCAATTCATACATTGATAGGACTACATCCACCCTACATGAGGGTGGCGGTGGTGTAGGTATTGGTAGGGTGGCGGAGGGTGTAGGTACATCCTACATGAGGGAGCCGGTGGCTGAGCGGACAGAACACTGGACGGGTGATCCTGTGGTCCCGGGCGCCGGCGAGAAACAATGGGCAGTTTCTTTCACCCTGATGGCCCTGTTACCTAGCAGTAAATAGGTACCTGGGAGTTAGTCAGCTGTCACGGGCGGCTTACTGGGGGTGGAGCTCTGGTCGAGGACCAGGCCGCGGGGACACTAAAGCCCCGAAATCATCTCCAGATAACCCTCCTCCCATGAGGGGGGCTACAGCTGCCAGTACCACCTACTGCTTATGTGTGTGTGTGTGTGGGGGGGGGGGTGGTCCACGCCAGCGGGCCTGGCTGTAGGGGTGCTACGCCGGAACCTCCCCAAAGTGATCAATTGAACTTGTGTTCACCTTATCTTTGAGGTATTTTCAAACCAGCATTTACCAGAGTCTTGAATCTAAACTTATTTAATTTATCCGAAACTTATCCAATATATATATACATATATATATATATATATATATATATATATATATATATATATATATATATATATATATATATATATATATATATATATATATATATATATATATATATAATATATATATATACATATATATACATATATATAATAAATAAATGTGTGTATATCACGAAAATAAACACGTGATTAAGAATGTGACAATGTCAGATCACGGAAGAAAATGAAACAGGAATTTCCTTAAGTACTTTCGTATATTAAATACATCTTCAGAAGGAATGTGATTCCTTCTGAAGATGTATTTAATATACGAAAGTACTTAAGGAAATTCCTGTTTCATTTTCCTCCGTGGTCTGACATTGTCATAATAAATAAATAAATTATGCATTGTTTCATGTATAGCCCTAAACACTGCTCAGGGCTAAAACACGGAAGACATCTTCCGTCACGCAGGGTGCAGTCGCACTTCCACAGATCTCCAGTATCATCTATTGATACTGGTAATGGCTCAAAAGGGCCACCACTTACGAGCTATTCATGCCCGTGCCACCTTTTGGGTGGCTTAATCTTCATCTTAACACATTCACAAGGGAGACATCTCCCGTCATGCAGGGTGCATTCGCACCTCCACAGATCTCCAGTATCAGCTCTTGATACTGGTAATGGCTCAAAAGGGCCACCACTTACGGGCTATTCATGCCCGTGCCACCTTTTGGGTGGCTTAATCTTCATCAATCAATCAATCAGGGCTAAACATAAACTAAAGTAAATCCAAGGATATATATACATCGTGAAGCGAGATGCTCGTCTTTGTGTATATAGCTTGTAGCTTATCAGCTTAAGAATGTAAATAAAATTTCTTACCCCCTCGCAAAGAGCTTAGAAAATGAAAAATAATATTACAGGAAATGGTGAATACTAAATACAAATTAATTCAAATAAATATACTTTTAAATTATTTAAAATTTGTTTATTTTATTAAATCATTTTGTAAATTATAAATTTAAACAAAACTCAATAGAAAAAATTAATTTTTAACATAATTTTAGTTATTATTACATAATGTATTGAAATTTGTAGAATTTAATAAATAAATTTACACTAGCACGTGAAACTACTGTGATTCAGTTCATTACATTCAACGCTAAAATTTTAGACGCCCTTTAGTTCGGAACGATCTTTAGGGTGGTAATAAAGCTATGTTAAGAATTAGTTATGTAAAATACGCCGCGACTATTGCTGTATAACGAAGTAAATTTAGTTACATATAAATATTGGTAGCAGTCTTTCATGAAGTATATGTTATCGAATTCTATTTTAATTATGTTTTTCTTCACTTGACAAGGAAGCTGGAAAATTAAGTCTCCGAAGTTTATCTTACAATTTATTATAACCTGAAGGTAAAAATATCTTGACCCTTGTTTACATTATCAGAGGCAAAGTTCTTGTGGATACAAGGTGATTGATGAGGATTAAGCCACCCAGGGATGGCACGGGCATGAGTAACCCGTAATGAATATAAGGTGATTGATTTTTATATACAAGAGTTCTTACATTCTTGTACAGCCACCAGCACGCATAGCGTTTTGGGTAACTTCTAACTAATCAGCTTATATAAGGTAATAATATAAAATATATAGGGTAATTGGCGCCTGACAGCTGAGTAGACAGCGCTTCGGATTCGTAGTGCTGAGGTTCCAGGTTCGATCTCCGGTGGAGACGGAGACAAATGGGCAAAATCTTTATTTCACCCTGATGCCCCTGTTACCTAGCAGTAAATAGGTACCTGGGAGTTAGACAGCTGTTACGGGCTGCTTGGCTGCTTCCTGGGGGGGGGGGGGGAGGTGTTTAACAAAAATGAGGCTTAGTCGAGGACCGGGCCGCGGGGACGCTAAGCCCCGAAATCATCTCAGGATAATAGCTTACCTTATATAACTTGGGGCCCAGTCAATCCTCCCCGGCCAGGATATGAACCCAGACCAAAGTGCTCGCGAAGCGCCGGGCGAGTGCTTTACCTCAGCGCTACAGGGACAGCTAATTATTATTATTATTATTAATTATCGTCCCCCATAATTACTTATGGTGACAGAGAACACATCATATGATCTGTCAGCTCTAAATCTGTCTAAGCATTTTTTGTCAATTTTACTGGCATTTATCTACTTAAAATTATCTGTTAGATTAAGGACTTGCCCAAAATGCTATGCGTGATAGTGACTTTACATGAATGTAAAATCATCATTACTATGTACTCTCCTAACCCCCAATGTACCTTCTTGAATATAAATAAATAAATAAATAAATGTTCATATGCAGACGAGGGGTCACAATAACGTGGCTAAAAAATGTTGACCAAACCACACACTAGAAAGTGAAGAGACGACGATGTTTCGGTTCGTCCTCGACCATTATCAAGACGATTGAGCATTATATATGACCATTATCACAATCGACTTAATAATGGTCAAGGACCGAAACATCATCGTTTCTTCACTTTCTAGTGTGTGGTTTGGTCAACAAATAAGTTCATCGCTCTTCCTTACAGTTTAGTCGGGGAATTAAACCATCAACATTTCTATGGTCTTCCAGCACAGCGAAAATTTTATTATTAATACTTAAAATTATACGATAATTAAATCGCCTATGGTGTTTTGTTTCACCCGGCGCACAAAATTGAGAATGTAACGTTGGCATTGGTTTTGGGTAAGTGTTTGGTTTAAGGTCTCACCCAGGGCGCCGGCTGGAGAGTCATTCAGGGCCCCCACAATAGCTTATTAATAATCAACAAAGTATACTTTAGCCCTGACCATTGTTCAGGGCTAAAATAATCCAAGAATATATACATCGTGAAGCGAGATGCTCGTCTTTGTGAACATAGCTTATCAGCAGTAGAACGTAAATATAATTAGTTATCCCTCACAAAGAGTTTGGAAAATGAAAAATAGCATTTCAGTAAATGATGAAGGCTAGATACAAATTAATTCAAATAAATATACTTTTAAATTATTTGAAATTGTTTTCGTTTATTAAATCATTTTGTAAATTATATATTCAAACAATTCATAATAAAAAAATATGTAATTTTAAACAATTTTAGTAATTATTATATAAAGTATTTGGATTTTTAGAATTTTATAAATAAATTTACAATAGTACGTGATATAAATACTCATTTAATAGATTAATATATGTTACTTACGTTATATTTTAAACGCCCTTTAGGGGGCCTAAGTTCTATATATACTGAAAATGTGCAATAAATTTGTTTCATTCTGGTCCAAGTCTCGGCATCGTAGCGTAAATAGGAAGGTACGAAAAGAATATTTAATTATTTGTCAACAATTTTCCAAATTGGTCAAAAATTAACATCAAACACAAGTGTCAACTGCACGGGCTCACCATAGCCATTGCTACTTGGAACTTTTTTGTTCCAGGTAGCAAATCTTTAACATCAACAACAACAGTGTCAACTGAAATCATGTCATTTTTTTTTTTTGCAGGGATATTCCTGCGCGGGCCCTAAGCCTCTGGCTGGCCCACTAAGTGTTGCTTGTTTCTGTTTTACTTGGGCGGAGTATGAGTATTTATGACTCGTATGGTCGCTTCAGTAAGATTTTGTCCCAAGTGTTTAACAACTTCTGCTCTGTTGAATCTAAGTTGAAATCTTAATGGGTTTGTAACTCTACACTGTGTTAGGTGATATTCCAGTGGTCTGTCGGGCATTTTTCCAGTGCTGAGATTTCCTCTCATCTTCCGGAACCTGTAAGCCTATTTCCCATCCAAGCCTGATGCGATGTAAGTGTACTTCTGTTGTTCTACTGCTCCCTTTCATCTAACTAAGCAGTTCGTAGTTGGTTGAATTCTTGTACCAACCCGCAGATCCTGATGTTGGAACTGCTGTGTTGTGGTCACTGTACATCTTTTGCATTGCTCTGTTTCTAATTTCTTAATCTGTGATAGACTCTGTGGTATGTAGATGTCTACATTTCTTCTCTTAGTTGCAATTTTTGCAGCTTCGTCTGCAATGTCATTTTCTATTATTCCCACATGACTTGGCACCCAGTTGATAAGTACCTGTCAGCCTTGTCGTTTGAGTGTTTGCATTAATGATATGACATTTGTGATCAGATGGATGTTATCATATATGTGTTCTTGTTGCAATGTTTCAATGGCAGTTCTTGAATCTGTATGTATGATAACATGTTGTCGGTGTTCAGCAAGTGCATGTTCCAAAGCCTTTTGAATGGCAAGCATCTCTATTTGTAAAGTCGAACACCCATTTGAGAGTCTCTAACTATTTACAGAGTTTCTTGCTTTAACTGCAACTCCGCTTTCTTGTCCCTGCTGGTCTACTGATCCATCTGTAAAGTATGTGAAGCTGTCAGATGCCAAGTTTGCTTCTATATGCATCTGTGCAATATTCTGTTCTATATACATCTGTGCGTAGCAGATAAGGATTAGTCTGGTTCTTTTTTCCTTCAAGAGCCATAATCTTTAAAGTCTGCTGGCAGCGATTCCCAAGGGGCTTGCATAACAAAGTCTGCATGTATTTCGTCGACATCCTTCTCAGTGATTGTTTTTGTTATATCGAATGTATTGATGGTGTTTATTGCACAATGGGTCCACCTGTTGCTATTGGAGGCTCTTCTGTCCAGAGTTAGTGCTCTAGTGATTATATCTTTAAGTGAACTGATTCTAGGTCTAGTCAATATCTTGGTCAGCATGCATGCAACAATCCCTTTTATCCTTATTTCAATCGACGTTAGCTTGGTTTCTAGTCTTAGGTTCAGTATTTTAGTCCATCTGGGAACTCCTGTTATGACTCGCATTGCATCGTTTTGAATAACCAACGTTTGCCCACTTTATTATATGCTAATGTGTCACAAAAGTGTAATAGAATGATTATATCTGAAACGTGTGGTTGTAGTAACTTACTGAAAATGTGTAATATTCGTTGAAAAAAAATCTCCCTTTTTATTTAGGCTGTAGTACTGAAGCTTGGAACAATTGCAGCCCTTTTCATATACAACTAATCAAAAAAGATTTGTTGACATTGAACAAAGTTTAAAAAACTAACTGATGGCCCCTTAGTTCGAAACAATCTTTATGATGGTAATAAAACTATACTAAGAATTTATTGTGCTAAGTACGCTGAATCTGTATAAAGAAAGAAATTTAGTTGCATATAAATATTGGTAGCAGTCTTGTAAGAATGTTATTGAATCCTGTTTTTCTTCACTTGACAAGGAAGTTGGAAAATTAAGTCGCCAAAGTTTATTTTCAATTTATTAAGGCCTGAAGGTAAAAAAAATGCATTTCTTGACCCTTGTCAACATTATCAGAGACAAAGTTCTTGTGGATACAAGGTGATTGATGAGGGTTAAGCCACCCAGAGATGACACGGGCATGAGTAGCCCGTAATGGATACAAGGTGATTGATTTTGATTTCTTTGATTTTTTTTTTATATACAAGTGTTCTTACATTTTTGCACAGCCACTAGCACGCATAGCGTTTCGGGCAAGTCCTTAATCCTAATTTTCCCCCGGAATACGACCCCTCCAAATCGTTTAACAACCAGGTATCCATTTTACTGTTGGGTAAACAGAGGCTACAGTTAAGAATTGACGCCCAGTAAATCCTCCCAGGCCAAAGCGCTCGCGAAACGCTAGGCGAGTATCTTACCACTTCGTCACAGGGACTGTTGGCAATTCAAATGCGCACACTGGACTCGTGCACAACAAAACTAAAGGCAGGCGATGAGTCACAATAACGTGGCTGAAGTATGTTGACCAGACCACACACTAGAAGTTGAAGGGACGACGACGTTTCGGTCCGTCCTGGACCATTCTCAAGTCGATTCAGGACGGACCGAAACGTCCAGGACGGACCGAAACGTCGTCGTCCCTTCAACTTCTAGTGTGTGGTCTGGTCAACAAAACTAAAGGCCTTCCCGGTAACCAGGGAGACCCGATAACAGATGGGCTAACCACCTAATATCCGTGGGTCGGCGACTTTTGCAACTATACTCTCGCGACCAAATATCAGTCACTCCAAATATTGTCTCAATCCCGTGGTGACATTAATAAACCTCCTACTGCCTTTATTGTCGCTGGGCATGAAGATTATAGAAAAGGTAATGTTTTAAAGTCCCCAATAGAGCCTGAAATGAAGGTTCTATGGACCGAGAGACATTTGTTGTGCTCTCCGTCATCTCCAAATTAATGGGTAAATAGAAGTGGTTTTCCTGTAATAATGCATTTGATGACGTTTTCTAACATTCATGTATTAAAGAGAGTTGCAATTTCTTTAAGGTAAACTCCTATAAACATTAGGAGCTTAACAAATTATCAACATAGGTTCCAGATATCAAATCTAATCAAATTAAATGTTTATTCAGGTAAAAGTACATACATAAAAGATGAGTTACAAACATAATGTTAGATTTTAGAAAGAATTAGTACATCGAATTTTCAGTCTCCGTGGTGTAGTGGTAAGACACTCGCCTGGCGTTCCGCGAGCGCTTTGTCATGGGTTCGTATCGGCCGGGGAGGATTTACTGGACACAAATCCTTAACTGTAGCCTCTGTTTAACGCAACAGTAAAATGTGTACTTGGTTGTAACAACGATTCTTCGCGGCGGGGATCGTATTCCAGGGACCTGCCCGAAACGCTACGCGTACTAGTGGCTGTACAAGAATGTAACAACTCTTGTATATATCTCAAAAAAGTCTAAATCACTAAAACAGCCGACATGGTTCCGCTTTTGACAGCTCAGTCTCCGTAGTGGAATCTCAAATATTTGAGCAATCAACCCTTTTCCTCCTATCTTAGAAATACAATGTTATATATCATATTATTAGTGCCATCTTTACATGTTGGTTCAGTAATGTGAATAATATAGTTTGACTTTAAAGAAAAATTAATATATTTTATTGATTTTGTTTTATTAGTAAAAATCGGAAACAATCTTGAGGTTATCTTGAGATGATTTCGGGGCTTTAGTGTCCCCGCGGCCCGGTCCTCGACCAGGCCTCCACCCCCAGGAAGCAGCCCGTGACAGCTGACTAACACCCAGGTACCTATTTTACTGCTAGGTAACAGGGGCATAGGGTGAAAGAAACTCTGCCCATTGTTTCTCGCCGGCGCTCGGGATCGAACCCGGGACCACAGGATCACAAGTCCAGCGTGCTGTCCACTCGGCCGACCGGCTCCCTGAGGAATGAGATAGTTTAGTTCATTTATTATGAAGTAAAACCGTGGGTGGTAATGTACTCCAAATCCATTATATGGGGGTAGTGGACCCATTGCAGTCTCCGTGGTGAAGTGGTAAGACAATCGCCTGGCATTCCGCGAGCATGGGTTCGTATCCTGGCCGGGGAGGATTTACTGGGCGCAATTCCTTAACTGTAGCCTCTGTTTAACGCAACAGTAAAATGTGTACTTGGATGAAAAAACGATTCTTCGCGGCAGGGGATCGTATTCCAGGGACCATAGGATAATTAAGGACTTGCCCGAAACGCTACGCGTACTAGTGGCTGTACAAGAATGTAACAACTCTTGTATATATCTCAAAAAAAAAAAAAAAAAATCCATCCCATAGGCATTAGTGGACCTCATTCCAGTGTTGCCAGATTGGGCTACAAATAGCGAATTGGGCTACTTTTGAGAGCCCCGCGTTCCCAAATTTTTAATTTCGCTACTTGCTACTTTTTGGGCTAATTTACAAGCAAGATGTGCTAATTTGGGCTATTAAAGTTAAAAATGTACGATTGCGAGTTACATGAAAGTAAATGAGCTATAAATAATTATAATTAATAATAATTGTAAATATTAATTAATACTAAATAATATTATTTAATAAATTAGTCCCAATTCAATGCAGAGTTTTCTTCCAAGCACAGAAACTTATAAATATAAATACAAGATAATAGATAGATCGATAAATAAATAGACAACTTTCAAATATTGCTCCAAGTAATGGCGAGAGGAAAAAACTACAGTATACATTACATTTGAAATTAATAATGGATGAATGGTAATAAATTGGTGTATATTTGTATGTATACCAGACAAAGTTCATTTAATGGCAGAATTTAGCCATTTTGTGTAAAATTCTTATATCTCATATTATTAATTATAACAGTAATCGAAAAAGTCATAGTTTGTATAGACAAGAGATGAAACAGAGAGCCATGAGCTAGATCGATGTGCTGAGTCTATAAGGAGGCCGAGCTTCCAGAAATACCTTCCTGTGATTGGCTGTTGCGGGGAATACCAAAACTCTTTTATGAATAAAATTTAAACTAAGAAATAGGTCCTTGTGCACAACAACAAGGTTGTTGTGAAAAAGAACAACAATTTCTGTTTTGCACCTGACAGAAATCTCCATCTAACTGAATAATTTACTCGAATAAGAGAGCAGAGCCGTGTATCATTATTTGCGTCATGGCAACCCCCAATAATAACGTCTCAAGTTAGGTAGCCAGCCCATTTTTATATAACATCTGTTATATCCTGCAATATTTAATTATCACTTTATTAACACTTTAAATAATTAACACTTCACTGTTTTTGGGTAAATTATAGTTAAAGCAGAATTCCATAAGCAGGATTAGTGGGCTGAACTAAGATGATTTACTAAGTGGATGGCACCTATAGCTGATCCCTTCCTGTGATTGGCTGTTGTGTGAATGTCAACAAAGAATATCTACCAATGATATGCCATTTATTATGCACCCCATACCATCTTTGTGGGCGGAGCTTGGAACCTCCTACCCGAGCACAACAACCCGCCTTATGGGTTGCTGTTTGGCTATTTATAGTGCGTTGGAAAAAAAACAGATGGCGTTAGTTGTATTTTGTGGGGTGATTTGTTATAAGTGCAATTTGATGTCAACAGATGGCGTAAGCTGTATCTTATGGCCACTGTTGACCAGCCAGTTGATAGTGTTCTCTTCTGCCGACAGATGGCATCAGCTGTGTTGTTATTACTTCCGAATTCCCTTTAAACACTGATCTACAAATCCCGTAGCTTATGATAAGGTTTTATACCATTTATGATAAGTATTAGATAACTGGAGTTCCGCAATTACTTTTATTTATCAACTGTTCAGGATATCATCATATAACGTCTGGTTGGGACGTACTGCTTTCGATTGGTGAAGATTAAGCCACCCAAGAGGTGGCACGGGCATGAATAGCCCGTAAATACTGCTCTCGTAATATTATTCAGGGGGGTGGGGGAACTATCAAGTGAAAGCGCCAAGCCATTACGACTATAATGGCTCGGAAGGGATCGGAAGGGATCAGGATACGGATTTGAGATGGAACGGGGGAAAGGAATGGTGCCCAACCTCATGGGCGTTCGGGGACTGAACGCGGACCTGTAGGAAACGAGACCGTCGCACTACCGTCCAGCCCAAGTGCTTAAGCGTAATATTATTAAAACAACAATTTATGCATATAATAACAGCATTTCACACTAAAAATACTTGGATATATTGAAATTTGGTAGTGAATTCCAATCTAGGAATCTTCTATGACTAAACTGTACTTTTTAATAATTTTATGTACTTTACTTATTATTAAATTATTAAGTACTTACTATAATAATCAAATAAATTATTTTATTTAATATTTAAATTAAATGATAAAATAATAGGTAATAATAAATCATTGTGTAGGGGGACAGGCAGCCAGTGTATATATACATGTTAGGCTTATACCAAGATCCCACAAAGGTCCCACAAAGGTGCCAAATTAAAGACTGGGAGCTGCCGGGGCGGGTCCAAGGGTTACTGGCGGCCCTGGCCAGGCTGAACTTCCGCGCCCTTATAATCACCATTGTTTAATAATCTTCACAGGGAGAAACAACTGTAAATATAGGAATAGTTTATTACAACATACACGGTAAAGAAAACAGCTCGGAAACTAAGGAAATAAAGCTGCCGAAAAAACATTAAAGTCCACTTCAAGTTCAAGTATGTTTATTGAGACAATAAAAAAATGCATCTTAAAGGGATAGAGTAGCTTAGGCTATTTCTACCCCCCCCCCTCTACTTCAAGTCCCTCAAGGGGCGCACAAATTCAATGAGTACAAATACACAAATCACAATACAAGAATCCCATTTAACATAGCAGGTTAAAATAGGAAGCACAGCATATAAGTGTTACATTAAGTGAGTTACAAGTTACAAGGGAACAAGTGAGAAGGCGGTGGAGGCCAAAACTGGAATTGCACACTGATTTTAATGCAGATATGTCGTGATTATCATAATATAAAGTTGTTAAGGCACGAAAACATTTTTATTCGTTAAATTGTATAAGGCAATTAAAAGAACCTAACTCACAGCCCCTCTGTTCAAGTCCCTCAACATGCTAAACATATACTCACTCTACACATTCTCGTGTGCTATCTACATGTACAAAACCCTTGTGCATGGTCGGGCTTCGGTTGGTGCATGGTTGTGCTTCAGAGGTTTTGTTCGGTTCGGTCATGCTAGGCTTGCAGTTACACAACTGGTCGGGGTCCGCTTACACAACTGGTCGGGGTTCCGGGTGCACAACAAACCACCACTCACTGGTTGAATAGTGGATGCTTAATGAACTACCCACCTCTGGCGGCAAAAAATCAATATATAATATGTGTGTGTGTGTGTGTGTATGTGCAGAAATAATATTAAATTAATAAAACAATTAACATCGTGTAGTGTACTCTATATATCAAAATATATTACTTTGAAACCCATATCATTCACTAAAAAAAATTGGGCTACTCTTATTACAAATTCGCTACTTTTAGACCGTCAGCTCGCTACTTTCAGCAACTTAGATCTGGCAACCCTGCCTCATACCCATGTTGTGGGAGGTATTGTTCCCCATACTCATCCCGTGGGAGGTAGTGGACCTATATCCATCCCATGGGCATTAGTGGACCTCATACCCATGCTGTGGGCTGTTGTCGCTCAAGAGAATTTCATTTTCTGGGCGTAGTGGACCCCATACCCATCCCATGGGTGTTAGTGGACCCCATACCCATCCCATGGGTGCAACCCGTTCTCGCAAATTCGTAAAGTCAATATTGACTTATTAACTACGTGCATAGGTGATATACTAAACATAATAGATACCCTTAAAAAGGATCATAGAAAACACCGACCTTACCTAACCTTGTTAGTATCTTAAGATAAGCATCTTATTGCTTCGTAATTACAATTATTACTTAACCTATACCTATTATAGGTTAGGTAATAATTGTAATTACGAAGCAATAAGATGCTTATCTTAACATACTAAGTAGGTTAGGTAAGGTCGGTGTTTTCTATGAATCTTTTTAAGGGTATCTATTATGTTAAGTATGTCACCTATGCACATATTTAATAAGTCAATATTGACTTATTAAATTTGCGAGAACGGGTTGCATGGGTGTTAGTGGACCCCATACCCACGCTGTGGGCGGGAAAAGGTTACAGAGCACATAACGAGCTCAGAAACTGAACCCGAAAATTAATTTAACTTGGCAAATTACGTGGTGTTGATAAGCAAGTTAGGCGGGTTAATGTATATGACTATATCAACAACGGCCTCGAGAAGGACCACAAGTACAGTCTCTGAGGTCAGCAACTTACATATGCGGCGAGTTAGTTCCATGTGCACGAAGCACATGTGAATTATGAAGCAGTTAGTTTCATAATTCATGTCTTGCAGATGATGAGTCACAATAACGTGGCTGAAAAATGTTGACCAAGCCGAGCGGACAGCACACTGGACTTGTGATCCTGTGGTCCAGGCGCCTGCGAGAAACAATGGGCAGAGTTTCTTTCACCCTATGCCCCTGTTACCTAGCAGTAAAATAGGTACCTGGGTGTTAGTCAGCTGTCACGGGCTGCTTCCTGGGGGTGGAGGCCTGGTCGAGGACCGGGCCGCGGGGACACTAAAGCCCCGAAATCATCTCAAGATAACCTCAAGATAAGCCACACACTAGAAAATTGAAGAGACGACGACGTTTCGGTCTGTCCTGGGCCGTTATCAAGTCGATTGTGTGATTGTGTGCCACACAATCGACATGATAATGTTCCAAGACGAATCGAAACGTCGTCGTCTCTTCAATTCCTAGTGTGTGGTTTGGTCAACATTCATGTCTTGTCCGAAACGCTGTGCCTATTAGTGGCTTCAGGCATTGTGTGTACTAACTCTATCTATAAATCCAACATTATGTTTGTAACTCATTTTCAATGTATGTACCTGAATAAACATCTTATCATATCTTATCTTATCTTATGTTATAATTTGATTGGCTTGTCATGCACAACCTCCCTCCCTCCCCCCCCCCATCCACTTGGAAGCGGTGGAAAGCCTACAATCGCCGACACTTACTACCCTATAGTTAGCAAACGGGGGATATTTGGCAAAATTTCTGGTGAATGAAAATGTTTTTCATTCGTCATTATGAATGAAACGTATACATAGTTCTTGAACATTTGTTACAAGAACTGTTACTGAATTCATGAATGTTTTGGGACTTGGCCACAGAGGGAAGAGATAGGCTCAACTGTGTTTACAAAAAACGTACTGTTTCTACACTTTACCTCATTGTGAAGTTATATAATTAAGGAGGAGACTGACGGAGCCTGAGAGGGGTGGGGAGGGTAGGGATGGGGGGATGGGGAGATGGAGGAGTAGGGGGATGGGGGTGTGTGGGTGGGGGTATTATGGCTACACAAAGCTGCCCAGAGCGCCGCCCCTTCACCCCCTACACCGGACAAGGGTCCGGTAATAACACGCCTGTCTCACCCAATCAGTGTAGCCAGAGGAATGTAACCGGTGATTATACGGGAAGAGGGTCACGGCGAGAGTGGCTCTATTGTAGCAAAGGTGAACTTTGTAGGAGAGTGCAGATGGGAGAGGTCAATGGGTCCTCAAACCTACACACGCTAATGGTCAAGTGCTCCTCTGTGGTTGGCTGTTGGCCTCTTGCTTGGTAACCAAGTGGTTGGTTATTGATGTAGGTGTAATGATCCGGTGAGTTGGGCATTTATCGTCTAGTGAAGCTTCATCAGTGTGGATGTTCTCAAATATGTTAATACAATCAGAACTAAAAGCGGGTTTTCTTCCTATTGGGGAGTGTTGTTCATGCTGCTATGGCGGTGTGTCCACTCACAAGATGAGTGGCGCTCCCCAATAAACTCGCCCCTCGGGGCAAAATTTAAAAATTTAAACCACACAGAATATTTTTGGTAATGTTAGTTTATATATATTCACGCCATCAGTGTTCCGGGGATGTCTTTCTTGGCAGGACCAGGAGTCATCAATCATTTAGTTTGACAGTTGAGAGGCGGGACCAAAGAGCCAAAGCTCAACCCCCGCAAGCACAATTAGGTGAGTATTTACCCAACCACTTACGGAACCTGTACATCTTTCCTCACTCATGGCGGCTTTGTTTACATTTATGAAACCGCTTATGAGACCCGAAGCACTACGAGGTTGTTGTTGATTTAGGGCGACGACGATCAAGGGAGCGGATGCGCCCTACCAAGTTGTTTACAACAACAATAACCTGGGCTCCGAAGTTTTCAAGCTCGTAAGCTTTTAAATAAATGTAAACAAAGCCGCCATGAGTGAGGAAAGATGTACAGGTTTCGTAAGAGGATGTGTAAATGCTTGAAGAATCCTGGCTCTTGTTCTGCATGTTTGAGAGTGGATGAGTTGGTATACTAATGGATGGAATGTGAGAAAGAGGTACCTGTGTTTGTCTTAGTTTACCAAGACAACCAAGCTTGCATATTCCAGCTACATATACAACACTAATGTTGACAGGAAGGGATGACTACACCCTTGTGGTGAAGAGTTTACCGGCCAGCCATGTCCACAATACACTCTGAAGTATAAACAGTCACGGAGCAGAACGCAATGGAAGGCAACACCAAGGCCTTACAGAACGTAAATATTTACATTAGCGACACCTTGGGGTCCCTGGAGAGTGCGTGTATAAGCTCTATAGTTTAGCGCCTAGCGAGGCAGAGTCCTCAGCACTATAGAGCCTCCCTAAGCGCTAAGATCACCCCCAATGTGCAGGGAATCTATTCACACACACACAAAAAGAATGTTCGCTCGGTTGAGGTCCGGACTAAGAGAAGAGTATTCGTATACGAGAGAGGAAAAAAAGTTAATCTCAAAGAGAGAATTTTATACATGGATTCCTGCCAGACAGATTTTATCTTCTCCTCCTTTTTTAGTAGTTATTTGCATATTCGTTTCTCTTGAGGATGAGTTGTAGGGGCGGCGAGATGGCTTCGGGTAGGTATGGTTCGCTGGCATGACATGGTTGGATACTTAGGTTCCTTGACACTGGCTGGAGCGGATTATATGGGGCTTACGATGGTATGCTGATGCTGCCCACAGGCTCATGGGGCCCTGTCTCTCTGTCTGTCTGTCTCTCTGTGTCTGTGTATCAATGTCTGCCTCTGTCTCTGTCTCTCTCGAGAATCTGTGGCATTAAAGTGCCCTAATCTAACCAACCTGAGGACCCACGAACAGAAAACGGGACATTATGTCAGTTTGGCGAGCCACTTCCATTTTCGTGGACCTTAGTTCCTGCTCTTAACTAAAATATACGTCAAAATGTGGCGCGCTATATAGAGAACAGGTTGCATGGCCTGTTGTACTGACTATATAGGGATGTGATGAGAGAGAGAGCGAGCGAGCGAGCGAGAGAGAGAGAGAGAGAGAGAGAGAGAGAGAGAGAGAGAGAGAGAGAGAGAGAGAGAGAGAGAGAGAGAGAGAGAGAGAGAGAGAGAGAGAGAGAGAGAGAGGGGGGGTCCTCATGACCTCCCATGAACCGGATACAAGCAGACCGGAACGGCACGAGAAGAGGAATATAACGGTAGGGAATCGGACACAACAGAGGCTACCGAATGACCTCAACGGTCAACAGAAGCTACCGAACGACCTCAACGGTCAACAGAGGCTACCGAACGACCTCAACGGTCAACAGAGGCTACCGAACGACCTCAACGGTCAACAGAGGCTACCGAACGACCTCAACGGTCAACAGAGGCTACCGAACGACCTCAATGGTCAACAGAGGCTACCGAACGACCTCAACGGTCAACAGAGGCTACCGACCGACCGACCGATCTCAACGACCAATTAACAGAGCCATCACAGAACCGTAACGGTCAACAGAGGCCACCGAACAACCTCACAAGTAGAGAGTCTCTCTCTCTCTCTCTCTCTCTCTCTCTCTCTCTCTCTCTCTCTCTCTCTCTCTCTCTCTCTCTCTCTCTCTCTCTCTCTCTCTCTCTCTCTCTCTCTCTCCCCCCAAAGCGCCGAGTAATATGATAATTAACAAACCCATCAGTGCTCGCCTATCAGTGCATGCGGAGAGGATCGAGCTCTAGCTCCCGGGTGCCCTATTACCCAGAGAGCATTCCAACCATTCTACTTCCCAGTTCCATGTGCTCTCAATGCGTGTAATATGAAGTGGTTCTTGCCTAGCCAGAAGCGTAACGAACCTGACCTTTTAAGGCCGGGGATTATTAGTGAGGTGTAGCGTAAGATTTATGGTGTATATGACTTCACTAAAGCACTGACATTTTAACGCATGTGTCAGTGGTGCAGGAATGCCGGGGGGGGGGGGTGTTAAGTGTGAGGACAGGTTGTGTTCCTCACTATCTTCTCTCCATTGGCCACTGCGTTAAAAATACAACGGTGTCTCTCCAACCAGAAGCGTTAAAAACACAGCTATTTGGCCTAACCTGAAACGTACGCACCCAAGCAACCCACCTAACCTATCGGCGGGTGTCGATGCTTAGATAACGTCAATATTGCGGTGCTTTAATTTTGTACGAATACGTCGTTGTTTTAACGAATTGGTGTATTGTGTTGCTTTTATTATATATACACTGCCTGTAGTGTGCGTGTGTGTGTGTGCGTGTGCGTGTGTGGTGTTTGAGAGCACATGAAGGTGTGTGTGTCAACATGTAAGCGCGTGTAGGTATGGATCTATATATACGAGTGACTGCAACAATTTGCGGTCAACTGAACAAAATAGAATTCATCTACTTTATCTAGAGAAGCGGGCAAGAACAGCATAAGTAGTGTCACTTGACAGGTGTATTGGTGGGTGTGACGAGGGTGTAGGTGGGGGGGGTATGTGGGGGGGTGGTGGGTGTTGGGGGTGGTGGCTGGGGGAGGGGAGGGGTGGGGGGGGGGGGGGCGCCGGGCACTGACCCCCACGAAAGCTGCGAGATTGAGTGTCCACAATATACACACACACTCACACTCACACACACACTCACACTCACACTCACACACACACTCACACTCACACTCACACTCACACTCACACACACTTTTAGCGTGATAGTAGTAGAAAAATGGAATGCACTTGGGGAACAGGTTGTGGAAGCAAATACTATTCATACTTTTAAAACTAGGTATGATAGGGAAATGGGACAGGAGTCATTGCTGTAAACAACCGATAGCTAGAAAGGCGGGATCCAAGAGTCAATGCTCGATCCTGCAAGCACATATAGGTGAGTACATATAGGTGAGTACACACACACACTCACACACTCACTCACTCACACACACACACACACACACACACACACACACACACACACACACACACACACACACACACACACACACACACTCACACACACTCACACACACACTCACACACTCACACACTCTCACACACACACACACACACACACACACACACACACACACACACACACACACACACACACACACACACACACACACACACTCACACACTCACACACTCTCACACACACACACACACACACACACACACACACACACACACACACACACACACACACACACACACACACACACACACACACACACACACTCACACACTCACACACTCACACACTCACACACACACACACACACACACACACACACACACACACACACACACACTCACACACACACACACACACTCACACACACACACACACACACACACACACACACACACACACACACACACACACACACTCACACACTCACACACTCACACACACACACACACACACACACACACACACACACACACACACACACACACACTCACACACACACACACACACACACACACACACACACACACACACACACACACACACTCACACACTCACACACACACACACACACACACACACACACTCACACTCACACACACACACTCACACACACACACACACACACTCACACACACACACACACACACACACACACACACACACACACACACACACACACACACACACACACACACACACAGGGGAATTAACAGGGTAGACAAGGATGGATTATTTAGCACGGGTGGGACACTAACAAGGGGACACAGGTGGAAGCTGAGTACCACAGAGACATTAGAAAGAACTTTTTCAGTGTCAGAGTAGTTAGTAAATGGAATGCATTAGACAGTGATGTGGTGGAGGCTGACTCCATACACAGTTTCAAATATAGATATGATAGAGCCCAGTAGGCTCAGGAATCTGTACACCAGTTGATTGACGGTTGAGAGGCGGGAGCAAAGAGCCAGAGCTCAACCCCCGCAAACACAACTAGGTGAGTACACACACGTGCGCGCGCACACATATATTAGGAATGTTAAGATATGAAGAAAACTAAAGTAGTGATACGTGATGAAACTTAAGATATTCTCCCAACACAGAAAAGTGTAGAGAAAATTAGGAGAAGGAGGAGGTAAAGGAGAAGCAGTAAAAGATCAGAAGGAAAAGATACAATAAGGCAAACCAAAGAAGAACAGCAGAAGATGAAAATAACAAAAGAAAGAAATAACAACAGAAGATGCAATCGTGCACGGGATGAGTGCCAGCAACACAGCAGGGCGACCTGCTGTGTTGTGAAGAGTCAGGGCAACACAGCAGGGCGACCTGCTGTGTTGTGAAGAGTCAGGGCAACACAACAGGGCGACCTACTGTGTTGTGAAGAGTCAGGGCAACATAGACGGGGAAAGTGTACAGAACTTCACTGTCGACACATTAAACGGCCATCAACCTCACCTGGCTCCACCATCCTCACAGTGCCTTATTTCTGTCCCCCGCCCCCCCCCCCCCCCCCCTCACCACACCCTAGGGGGTCATCCACCAATTACCATGCCTCTTAATTTGTCCTCGATCGTAGCAGTTTAGGTTCTATTTATTAACCGTCAAGCGCTACGAGGTTGTTTATAATAATAATAGACTAGGGGGCAGTCAGTCATTTACATTTCTTACGAAACCTGTACATCTGTACAGGCTGTAGAAGGTTGCGGAGGACCAAGTTGTCCGACCTGCAGCAAGAGGTAATACATGCACAGTGTCTCACTGACAGCGCGCACGTGCGCACACGCCTGAGAGGCCGCGCGCGCGCGGGGGCAAACACCCAGTCACAGAGGGCGCGCGCACACAAACACACACACACACACATAGATAGTAGATAAAGTTAATAAGGTAGATAAAAGATAAGATAGGGTAAAGATAAAGACAGTTTATTTAACACAAAGGGCAGGCACACTAGAGGACACAGGTGGAAAATGAGTGCCCAAATGAGCCATAGACACGTTTGAAAGAACATTTTCAGTGTCAGAGTGGTTAACAGGTGGAATGCATTAGGCAGTGATATGGTGGAGGCTGACTCCATACACAGTTTTAAATGTAGATATGATAGAGCCTAGTAGGCTCAGGAACCTGTACAAGGGGTCGGTGGCTGATTGGACAGCACGCTGGACGCGTGATCCTGTGGTCCCGGGTTCGATTCCCGGCGCCGGCGAGAAACAATGGGTAGAGTTTCTTTCACCCTGATGCCCTTGTTACCTAGCAGTAAATAGGTACCTTGACGTTAGTCAGCTGTCACGGGCTGCTTCCTGGGGCACTTATGCAGATTTAGACACTTATGCAAGGAATCATTCAGAACTTTGTATACCACATATGTCAGACCAATCATGGAGTATGCAGCCCCAGCATGGAGTCCATATCTAGACAAGCATAAGACCAAACTGGAAAAAGTTCAAAGGTTTGCCACCAGACTAGTACCCGGGCTGAGAGGTATGAGCTACGAGGAGAGACTACGGGAATTAAACCTCACGTCGCTAGAAGACAGAAGAGTTAGGGGGGGATATGATCACCACGTACAAGATTCTCAGAGGAATGGACAGGGAAGATAAAGACAGGCTATTTATCACAAGGGGCACACGCACAAGGGGGCACAGGTGGAAACTAAGTGCCCAAATGAGCCACAGAGATATTAGAAACAAATTTTTAGTGTCAGAGTGGTTGACAAATGGAATGCATTAGGCAGTGATGTGGTAGAGGCTGACTCCATACACAGTTTCCAGTGTAGATATGATAGAGCCCAATAGGCTCAGGAACCTGTACACCTGTTGATTGACGGTTGAGAGGCGGGACCAAAGAGCCAGAGCTCAACCCCCGCAAGCACAAATAGGTGAGTACATGAGAACCTTGTACACACCTGCAGAGAACACGTGATCAACAGGGTTGTAACTCAACACTCGGAGCCCCTGAGCAATGGAGCTGCAAGATATTAGACAGACTAACAACAACGGAGCTCATAGAGCACCTTGAACGGAGGAATTTTGTCTTCAAACATCAACGTGGAATCAGAAAAGAAAAATCCTGCTTGACCAACCTATTAGAGTTCCACCCAAGATGACAACAGTCAGGTAGATAAGAGGGAGTTGGCCAGACACCATTATCTTAGATTGCTTTTTAAAAAGCATCTTAGAAAGTTTTTGACTCTTCCTTATAAGTGACTGGGAAGAAGGCTCAGGTGGCAAAGGAATATTTTAAGGAGGAAGGCAGAGTGACAGTGAGAGGAGAGACAGGTTGGTTTATCTGGAGGAATGTGGTATAAGGTGCGCGAGGCACGACACCAGAGGGACGAGAGGCAACGAGTGGAGTACCACAAGGGTCCGTACTAGGCCCCGTCCTGTGTCTAGTATACATCAACGACTTGTCAGAGAAAATGGGTCCTTTCACTTAAAGTATGTTGACACAGAACTAATAAGGGTAATCACCGCATATTTGAACTGTTACCCTTCTTTAGAAGCTTGACTCACACTAGAAGTGCTCCGAAATATATTAAG
Source organism: Procambarus clarkii (assembly GCF_040958095.1). NCBI lineage: Eukaryota > Metazoa > Arthropoda > Malacostraca > Decapoda > Cambaridae > Procambarus > Procambarus clarkii. The sequence goes on along the minus strand of NC_091194.1, from coordinate 5,553,318 downwards.
AAGCTCGAGGGATCCTCAGAGACAGTCCACGGGGCGGTGGTCAGCTTGGGGGGTCCTCAGAGACAGTCCACGGGGCGGTGGTCAGCTTGGGGGGTCCTCAGAGACAGTCCACGGGGCGGTGGTCAGCTTGGGGGGTCCTCAGAGACAGTCCACGGGGCGGTGGTCAGCTTGGGGGGTCCTCAGAGACAGTCCACGGGGCGGTGGTCAGCTTGGGGGGTCCTCAGAGACAGTCCACGGGGCGGTGGTCAGCTTGGGGGGTCCTCAGAGACAGTCCACGGGGCGGTGGTCAGCTTGGGGGGTCCTCAGAGACAGTCCACGGGGCGGTGGTCAGCTTGGGGGGTCCTCAGAGACAGTCCACGGGGCGGTGGTCAGCTTGGGGGGTCCTCAGAGACAGTCCACGGGGCGGTGGTCAGCTTGGGGGGTCCTCAGAGACAGTCCACGGGGCGGGGGTCAGCTGCAGCAGTGGGCGAGGCATCACAATTGCGGAAGTTGCTTCCTCTCACACGAAGTGCCTCAGAATAACGCGAGGTCTCCACGAGACAATGAGAGGAATTAGAGCCATTCTCTGCTGTAAAGCGATGAAGCGAGGCGACGGATGCTGTTTCTAGCCATTGTTTCATCTCCCAGACGGGCGGCTGATGAAGGGAAGACCACGGAGGTGACCAGAGGCCTCACTCCACGTGTAGGTGCCAGGTGCACTAGTCAGTGTGGGGACCTGAGACACGGACGCTGCCTCTACTGCTCCAGGAATGACCTGACCTGAGATGACACCAGCATCCAAACGCCCCAGCTCTAGCTCTCTCTCTCTCTCTCTCTCTCTCTCTCTCTCTCTCCTTCTCTCTCTCCTCCTCCCCCCTCACCAACTCAGTCTTCCCCGCATGGCTATCTCCCCCCCCCCACCCCCCTCTCTTGTCACGGCGGTGATTTCCAACCTTTGTCTTTCTGCAAGGCTGAAAAAGGTCCCACAAAAGCTTGAGCTGGGTCACTGCGCTGCGATCTCTTCCGCTTCTAAAGATCTCAGCTTTCCTCTGGTATACATTTGCGTAATTCGTCTGATCTCTGGACCGTTTTTGGCCATATTACCCGAGCCGCCATCACCACCAGGCTGGTGGATCACGTGTTCGTGATCCACCAGTCGTTTTGATGGCTGGGGGCAGACTCGTTCTCAGACCAGTGGGCACAATTCCCAAGCACAACTATAATTGCACGGGTGAATTAGCGTCACCAACGGTGGTTTACGGTGGTGTTAACTGTGTCCGGGGAGCTGAAGACGGAAGTGTTGGGGAGAAAATGTCGCCAGGATCCCCAAGGAGACGGGGGAAAGGTTTCATGTATTTTGGCCCAGATATTCAACAAGTATTTTGGTTCGGTGAACCGCATCGCTCCCTGACCTCCCTCACTCCCGCCCTCGATCTCGGTGCCGCCCACTACTCCACGGCACGCCCACACCTGCCCCATCCTTCCTCCACCCCTACCACACCTGGCGTCGTCTGACACCATCCACCCGGACTGGTGGATGCTTTCTCGCCTTCCTCCACCCTCTTTCACGCCCACCTCCACCCACTCTCCACCCCACCTCCACCCACTCTCCACCCTACCACCCACTCTCCAGCCCACCTCCACCCACTCTCCAGCCCGCCTCCACCCACTCTCCACCCCACCACCCACTCTCCAGCCCACCTCCACCCACTCTCCAGCCCACCTCCACCCACTCTAATTCTCTTTTCCTCCCTGTCGTTCACCTCACTACACATCGCCCACTTCAGATCCACCCACACGGGGCAGGTATATGTGCAGCCTTAGTCCGCCCACACCACCTGCTGTGCCCGCCCACACCGCCGCCCACCCTCGCCCCACCACACCGCCGCCCACCCTCGCCCCACCACACCTCCGCCCACCCTCACCCCACCACACCACAACCTCCACCCTCGGCCTACCCTCACCCTCGGAAACTACCCCCCCCCCTCCAACAACTCCCCCACCACCGTCCCAACAACCACCCCCCTACCAACCACCCCACCCCCCCCCAACAACCACCCCACCACCCCCCAACAACCACCCCCCCCCCACAACCCCCCCCCCACACAACTGCAATGGCCGGATTTCTCCTTTGCGTTATCTGCATCTCTTAGGAGACCTCCGGAGGTTATCGCGGCTCCCCTGGTGTGTGACCACCTCCCCTGGTGCTCCCTTAGTGTGTGGCCACCTCCTCTAGTGTGTAGCTACCTCCCCTGCTGCTCCCCCGGTGTGTGGCCACCTCCCCTGCTGCTCCGCCGGTGTGTGGCCACCTCCCCTGCTGCTCCCCCGGTGTGTGGCCACCTCCCCTGCTGCTCCCCCGGTGTGTGGCCACCTCCCCTGCTGCTCCGCCGGTGTGTGGCCACGTCCCCTGCTGCTCCCCCGGTGTGTGGCCACCTCCCCTGCTGCTCCCCTGGTGTGTGACCACCTCCCCTGCTGCTCCCCTGGTGTGTGACCACCTCCCCTGCTGTGTAGCCACCTCCCCTGCTGCTCCCCTGGTGTGTGACCACCTCCCCTGGTGTGTAGCCACCTCCCCTGCTGCTTCCCTGGTGTGTGACCACCTCCCCTGCTGCTTCCCTGGTGTGTGACCACCTCCCCTGCTGCTCCCCTGGTGTGTAGCCACCTCCCCTGCTGCTTCCCTGGTGTGTGACCACCTCCCCTGCTGCTCCCCTGGTGTGTGACCACCTCCCCTGCTGCTCCCCTGGTGTGTAGCCACCTCCCCTGCTGCTTCCCTGGTGTGTGACCACCTCCCCTGCTGCTCCCCTGGTGTGTGACCACCTCCCCTGCTGCTCCCCCGGTGTGTGGCCACCTCCCCTGCTGCTCCCCTGGTGTGTAGCCACCTCCCCTGCTGCTTCCCTGGTGTGTGACCACCTCCCCTGCTGCTCCCCTGGTGTGTGACCACCTCCCCTGCTGCTTCCCTGGTGTGTGACCACCTCCCCTGCTGCTCCCCCGGTGTGTGGCCACCTCCCCTGCTGCTCCCTCGGTGTGTGGCCACCTCCCCTGCTGCTCCCCCGGTGTGTGGCCACGTCCCCTGCTGCTCCCCCGGTGTGTGGCCACCTCCCCTGCTGCTCCCCTGGTGTGTGACCACCTCCCCTGCTGCTCCCCTGGTGTGTGACCACCTCCCCTGCTGCTCCCCTGGTGTGTGGCCACCTCCCCTGCTGCTCCCCTGGTGTGTGACCACCTCCCCTGCTGCTCCCCTGGTGTGTAGCCACCTCCCCTGCTGCTTCCCTGGTGTGTGACCACCTCCCCTGCTGCTCCCCTGGTGTGTGACCACCTCCCCTGCTGCTTCCCTGGTGTGTGACCACCTCCCCTGCTGCTCCCCCGGTGTGTGGCCACGTCCCCTGCTGCTCCCCCGGTGTGTGGCCACGTCCCCTGCTGCTCCCCCGGTGTGTAGCCACGGACCAGCATGAAGGACTGCCAGGGAATATTATATGTGTCAGAATGTATCAGTTCTACACTGAGGTTAAAATTAGGGGGATGTCCTTATATTTAAGTTGTATTCTGGTCCGACGAGATAGCGCCTGATAAGAGCTGTGACGTCTTATCCGTCAACGTCACTTGACGGGTCACGTGACCTGGTGTTGACAATGGGAGGAGATCTATGACGTCATTCATCAGTCACGTGACCTGGTGTTGACAATGGCAGGAGATCTATGACGTCATTCATCAGTCACGTGACCTGGTGTTGACAATGGCAGGAGATCTATGACGTCATTCATCAGTCACGTGACCTGGTGTTGACAATGGGAGGAGATCTATGACGTCATTCATCAGTCACGTGACCTGGTGTTGACAATGGGAGGAGATCTATGACGTCATTCATCAGTCACGTGAATTGGTGTTGACAATGGGAGGAGATCTATGACGTCATTCATCAGTCACGTGACCTGGTGTTGACAATGGGTGGAGATCTATGACGTCATTCTTCAGTCACGTGACCTGGTGTTGACAATGGGAGAAGATCTATGACGTCATTCATTAATGAGTCATTATACCAGTTGTTTGGTGGCGTGAGTGAGGGTGTTGACCCTCGGTGCTCTGAGAACACCAGAGCCTTCGCCGTCTTGGGTGCTCTATAGTCCCAACACAGCTATAGGGGCAAGCAGCGGCCAGCTCTATACATGAATCACGAGGACCAGTCCACGCTGGCACAAGAACTTTTCCTCTGCTGTGGATCTGCTGTGGGTCTGCTGTGGATCTGTTGTGGATCTGCTGTGGATCTGCTGTGGTCTGCTGTGGGTCTGCTGTGGGTCTGCTGTGGGTCTGCTGTGGATCTGCTGTGGGTCTGCTGTGGATCTGCTGTGGATCTGCTGTGGGTCTGCTGTGGATCTGCTGTGGGTCTGCTGTGGATCTGCTGTGGATCTGCTGTGGATCTGCTGTGGTCTGCTGTGGGTCTGCTGTGGGTCTGCTGTGGATCTGCTGTGGGTCTGCTGTGGTATGCTGTGGTCTGCTGTGGGTCTGCTGTGGATCTGCTGTGGTATGCTGTGGTCTGCTGTGGTCTGTTGTGGGTCTGCTGTGGTCTGCTGTGGATCTGCTGTGGTATGCTGTGGTCTGCTGTGGGTCTGCTGTGGTCTGCTGTGGATCTGCTGTGGTCTGCTGTGCATCTGCTGTGGTCTGCTGTGGTCTGCTGTGGATCTGCTGTGGTATGCTGTGGGTCTGCTGTGGTCTGCTGCGCAACAGGAATAAACGCTCTGCTTCAGCATGTCTGTCACCTCGCCAAAAACTTTTGTACCATATCACCTCACCCAAAACGAGTATAAGTATGAATTTATTTTTTTGTGTAAACTAAATCATTGAAAATGTAATAAGCATTACGAAACGCGTCCAGGCGTCAGACCAGAAATGAAGAATGAATTTTGGAGAGTTAATTTTTCAATTACCCTCGACAGTGAAGAAGAACGTAAGAAATATTGAGAAGACTCGTGTTAGAATTATTAAAATCTTACCCTTTTGGTCATATTCAACAACACACACACACACATTATATATATATATATATATATATATATATATATATATATATATATATATATATATATATATATATATATATATATATATATATATATATATATATATATATAATATTCACGGCACCTAAACTCTTGGGGCAGAAATACTAGAAAACTAGATCTCACTATTATGCAAGAGGTGGATAAACCAGGACATGGTCACAACATACAAGATACTTATCGAGTGAAGAATGTGTACAACAATGGGGTGGTGAACGTGAAGAGGACGAGAGAGCGTGGGTGGAAATTAGAAACTCAGATGAACCAGAGGAATGTCAGGTGGAACGTCTCAAGATATACTGGGGGAATGGAACTAGGGGGGAACCTGGAAGCTAAGACTCGTCCCCTGTAAGAGGGGGAGAGGAGGTGCCACAGGTGAGTCACAACAGGGGGCACTCCAGTAATGACGGGGGGCATTTTCAGAGGAAAACTAAGGCGAACATGAATGACCTTGTCTGAGCGGGAGCAGCTGACTCAGCTCCACGGGAGCAAGCAAGCCAAGCAACTGGCTGGTGAGGTGTAGTAGGGGGGGTGGGGGGGGGAGGGGGGTTAAAGAGAGAGAGATGGAGGGAGGTACTTGGACTGGGTCAATGAACTGTACAACTTCATCTACAGTGTCTATTGCTACCGGAGAGGGCTAGACTTCACAGTCACGTTGATCATCGACACCAAGAACGTTCTCGTGTTACTCAAAATTTTCATTTCCATTCATTCCTTGGAGACTTTCATTCATGAGGGCTCTCACTAGTGTGAGTCGGGGCGGGTCGATGACCCACAGCACCAGCTCCTGCACTCCTCGCCTTCACTCACCCGTCCAAGCCTCCTGTCTTCTGGTGCTCCAGTTGTTACTCACCTGCCTCTCTGTCTGTCTTTACCTCTCTACCTGTCTCTACCTCTCTTAGGTGTCTCTCTACCTGTCTCTACCTCTCTTATGTGTCTCTCTACCTGTCTCTACCTCTCTTAGGTGTCTCTCTACCTGTCTCTATCTCTCTTATGTGTCTCTCTACCTGTCTGTACCTCTGTTAGGTGTCTCTCTACCTCTCTTTACATGCGTGTTCTTATGTCTATCAGTGTATCTCTGTCTGTCTGTGTACCTCTGTCTATCGGTGTGCCTCTGTCTATTGGTGTACCCTTGTCTATCTATCTCTATGTACCCCTGTCTATCTGTGTGCCTTTGTATTATGTACCTTAGTCTATCAGTGTACCTCTATCTCTGTACAATTGTCTATCTGTACAATTGTCTATCTGTCTAGCTTGTAGCTCTATCTATCTTTCTACCTCTATCTGTATACCTCTTGTCTATCTGTACCCTCTCTGTCTCTCAATATTCTTCTTTATATATGTGTACCTCTGTCACCTGTGTACCTCTGTCACCTGTGTACCTCTGTCACCTGTGTACCTCTGTCACCTGTGTACCTCTGTCACCTGTGTACCTCTGTTTATTGGCTTATTGTGCTTGAGACGGTTGGCCTTCGGCTCTTTGGTCCCGGCTCTCAACCGTCAGTTAACAAGAGTACAGGTTCGTGAGCCTATTGGACTCTATCATATCTACATTTGAAGCTGTGTATGGAGTCTGCCTCCACCACATCACTGCCTAATGCATTCTGTTATTCTGACACGGTAATCAGTTCTCTCTAATGTCTCTGTGGCTCATTTGGGTACACCGTTCCCACCTGTGGTCCCCTTTAATGCGAGTGCCACCACTGCTAAATGTAGAATTTTGTAGGGGGTGATCATGTCTTCTCTTACTCTTCTGTCTTCCAGTGACGTGATGTTGAGTTCCTCTAGACGTTTCCTCTTAACCCGTGGCTTATGTGTAACTCTGTCAGGGTGCCTCTGTCTATCATGCACCTCTGTCTGTCTGTGCACATCTGTCTATCATGCACCTCTGGCTGTCATGCACCTCTGTCTATCATGCACCTCTGTCTGTCATGCACCTCTGTCTATCTGTGCACATCTGTCTATCATGCACCTCTGTCTGTCATGCACCTCTGTCTATCTGTGCACATCTGTCTATCATGCACCTCTGGCTGTCAGGTATTAGGTCCCTACGTCTTGTTTATGGGTCAGGTGTGTACGAGGGTGTGACTTACATATGTGGTACGTGACACGTACATGGGGCGGTGATGTGTGTAAGGAGGGGTAGTGTACATATGTGACTGTGTGGTCTATAGTGCAGATATAAGATGTGTATCCAGGTTTGAGATTATATATATATATATATATATATATATATATATATATATATATATATATATATATATATATATATATATATATATATATATATATATATATATATAATGTATATATATATAATGTACATCATCAGTGATCAAATCTTGGTGCCTCTTAAGTCCAGGTCCAGTGTCAGAGGCCAAATATTTGCAAAATTTTAAGTGACAGCGTTAAGGTGTATGTGTGTGTGGAGAGAGAGAGAGAGAGAGAGAGAGAGAGAGAGAGAGAGAGAGAGAGAGAGAGAGAGAGAGAGAGAGAGAGAGAGAGAGAGAGAGAGAGCGTGGGGAGGGAGGGAGGGAGGGAGGGGGGGGGTTGGAGCGACTGGGTCAGTGAACTCTCAAACACCACAAAACATTGTGTTTGTTTTATCGCCGGGTCTTACTCGCTTGGCTTGTGTGTGTGTGTGTGTGTGTGTGTGTGTGTGTGTGTGTGTGTGTGTGTGTGTGTGTGTGTGTGTGTGTGTGTGCGGGGCCGGGGGGGGGGAGGTCATAGTCATTACTCACTATACCTCGCTAATAAGACTAAAAGCGCTTAAACACTTTATTCCTTCCCCCCCCCCCCCCCCCCTTCCTCCCTCTCCTCTCTCTCTCTCTCTCTCTCTCTCTCTCTCTCTCTCTCTCTCTCTCTCTCTCTCTCTCTCTCTCTCTCTCTCTCTCTCTCTAACACCTCCAATATGGAAGGGTCAATGAACTTCACAGCGCGGATGCACTTACACTCAAAGCGCTGCGCTTTTGTTGGTTGTGAGTGCGTTGTGAGTGTGTTGTGAGTGTGCTGTGAGTGTGCTGTGAGTGTGTTGTGAGAGTCACACAGGCACAACATACACACTTCCTGCCAGATATACACAAAAGTGAGAAAGGTATTTCTCTAACCCCAAGGAAGACTCACTTACGTCTCAGGTTGGGGGTGGGGGTAAGACGGGGTTTGAGGGGGGGAGGGGGGGAGGAAAAGTGTGTGGGGGGGGGGAGAGGGTCTGGGTCATTGAACCTGCAAGCCTAAACATTTCACTAACGCGATTCAGCAGTCAATGATGTGTCCAACTTAACCCCCCCCCCCCACATCGAAAGAAGAAACTCCGATCTGATGAACTCATCACGGCGTTCACAGGTGAACTCATCACGACGTTAACAGATGAACTCATCACGATGCCCACAGGTGAACTCATCACGACGTTCACAGGTGAACTCATCAAGGCGTTCAGAGGTGAACTTATCACGGCGTTAACAGATGAACTCATCACAGCCTTCACAGGTGAACTCATCACGGCGTTCACAGGTGTGTGTGTGTGTGTATTCACTCACATACACGGACCAGGCTTCTGAGAGGGGGGGGGGGGTGGCGGGGGTTCTTCAAAGTCTCAAGCCTTGCACCATCTTCCCCCAGACCAGGTCAACGACCCGAGGAAGCATTAACAACCACTAATGGCAAACTAGCCATGTTTTCAGCCGCTAATCTAAGCATTCTCTGAGCGGCATTAATAAGGAATTGTATATAGCCATCCCCCCCCCCCACACAAGCAGCGTCTATCAACCTAGGATAAGTGAATGAGGATTTCTATATAATGTATATGATAGAAAGTGGACCCAGTTAGCCTGCTGGGAAACTGGTTACACAACCCCTGTGTAAGCTGGGGGAGAGAATGGGAAGTTGGCACTAGCAGTGGTGGCTGTGGCCCAGGACAACCCCTGTGGCACTGGCACTGGTGGCTGTGGGCCAGGACAACCCCTGTGGCACTGACACTGGTGGCTGTGGCCCAGGACAACCCCTGTGACACTGACAGTGGTGGCTGTGGGCCAGGACAACCTCTGTGGCACTGGCACTGGTGGCTGTGGCCCAGGACAACCCCTGTGGCACTGACAGTGGTGGCTGTGGCCCAGGACAACCCCTGTGGCACTGACAGTGGTGGCTGTGGCCCAGGACAACCTCTGTGGCACTGGCAGTGGTGGCTGTGGCCCAGGACAACCCCTGTGACACTTGCACTGGTGGCTGTGGGCCAGGACAACCCCTGTGGCACTGACAGTGGTGGCTGTGGGCCAGGACAACCTCTGTGGCACTGACAGTGGTGGCTGTGGCCCAGGACAACCTCTGTGGCACTGGCAGTGGTGGCTGTGGCCCAGGACAACCCCTGTGACACTGGCACTGGTGGCTGTGGCCCAGGACAACCCCTGTGGCACTGACAGTGGTGGCTGTGGCCCAGGACAACCCCTGTGGCACTGACAGTGGTGGCTGTGGGCCAGGACAACCTCTGTGGCACTGGCACTGGTGGCTGTGGCCCAGGACAACCCCTGTGGCACTGACAGTGGTGGCTGTGGCCCAGGACAACCCCTGTGGCACTGACAGTGGTGGCTGTGGGCCAGGACAACCCCTGTGGCACTGACAGTGGTGGTTGTGGGCCAGGACAACCTCTGTGGCACTGGCACTGGTGGCTGTGGCCCAGGACAACCCCTGTGGCACTGACAGTGGTGGCTGTGGCCCAGGACAACCCCTGTGGCACTGACAGTGGTGGCTGTGGCCCAGGACAACCCCTGTGGCACTGACAGTGGTGGCTGTGGGCCAGGACAACCCCTGTGACACTGGCAGTGGTGGCTGTGGCCCAGGACAACCTCTGTGGCACTGGCAGTGGTGGCTGTGGCCCAGGACAACCCCTGTGGCACTGGTAGTGGTGGCTGTGGGCCAGGACAACCCCTGTGACACTGACAGTGGTGGCTGTGGGCCAGGACAACCCCTGTGGCACTGGCAGTGGTGGCTGTGGCCCAGGACAACCTCTTTGGCACTGGCAGTGGTGGCTGTGGCCCAGGACAACCCCTGTGGCACTGACAGTGGTGGCTGTGGGCCAGGACAACCCCTGTGACACTGACAGTGGTGGCTGTGGGCCAGGACAACCCCTGTGGCACTGGCAGTGGTGGCTGTGGGCCAGGACAACCCCTGTGGCACTGACAGTGGTGGCTGTGGGCCAGGACAACCCCTGTGGCACTGACAGTGGTGGCTGTGGGCCAGGACAACCCCTGTGGCACTGACAGTGGTGGCTGTGGGCCAGGACAACCCCTGTGGCACTGGCAGTGGTGGCTGTGGGCCAGGACAACCCCTGTGGCACTGGCAGTGGTGGCTGTGGGCCAGGACAACCCCTGTGGCACTGGCAGTGGTGGCTGTGGGCCAGGACAACCCCTGTGGCACTGGCAGTGGTGGCTGTGGGCCAGGACAACCTCTGTGACACTGGCAGTGGTGGCTGTGGGCCAGGACAACCCCTGTGGCACTGGCAGTGGTGGCTGTGGGCCAGGACAACCCCTGTGGCACTGGCAGTGGTGGCTGTGGGCCAGGACAACCCCTGTGGCACTGGCAGTGGTGGCTGTGGGCCAGGACAACCCCTGTGGCACTGGCAGTGGTGGCTGTGGGCCAGGACAACCCCTGTGGCACTGGCAGTGGTGGCTGTGGGCCAGGACAACCCCTGTGGCACTGGCAGTGGTGGCTGTGGGCCAGGACAACCCCTGTGGCACTGGCAGTGGTGGCTGTGGGCCAGGACAACCACTGTGGCACTGGCAGTGGTGGCTGTGGGCCAGGACAACCCCTGTGGCACTGGCAGTGGTGGCTGTGGGCCAGGACAACCCCTGTGGCACTGGCAGTGGTGGCTGTGGGCCAGGACAACCCCTGTGGCACTGGCAGTAGTGGCTGTGGGCCAGGACAACCACTGTGGCACTGGCAGTGGTGGCTGTGGGCCAGGACAACCCCTGTGGCACTGGCAGTGGTGGCTGTGGGCCAGGACAACCCCTGTGGCACTGGCAGTGGTGGCTGTGGGCCAGGACAACCCCTGTGGCACTTACCTTCCTTACCTTACCTTACTTTCCTCCTCATAATTATCGGTACAGTTTTAATCTTCCTCTCTCCATCTCCTAAGACGTGTTCTGGCACTGCGGGAAGATTGTGAGGGCCATGAGGGCCATGAGGGCCATTTTGGAGTCTGCAGACGGACACTGAGCCATCCGGCCCGCTGGCCTGAGGAAAGGGGGCCGGATGTTATCAATATCTCCCGTATGTGTGTTCATGTTAGTTATACTTGGATGGTCGAACATGTACTCTTAACCCGTGTGGCACAGTGCCACAGGGGTTCTTTCTGTGTGCCTTCCGACCATTGCAAGTTGAAGGCAGTGACTCGTTTTCACTTATTTTTCTTGTGGTAATTTAAGGGCACTGCAGTTGTTGGCCACCAGTGCTGGGTACTGGTGTTGTTGACCACCAGTGCTGGGTACTGGTGTTGTTGACCACCAGTGCTGGGTACTGGTGTTGTTGACCACCAGTGCTGGGTACTGGTGTTGTTGACCACCAGTGCTGGGTACTGGTGTTGTTGACCACCAGTGCTGGGTACTGGTGTTGTTGACCACCAGTGCTGGGTACTGGTGTTGTTGACCACCAGTGCTGGGTACTGGTGGTGTTGACCACCAGTGCTGGGTACTGGTGGTCAGCCATATGCAGTCTGCCCAACCTTCTCTGTCCTGCCTATTCCTCGTTATTTTATCTTGCTAGTTATGTGTGTGTGTGTGTGTGTGTGTGTGTGTGTGTGTGTGTGTGTGTGTGTGTGTGTGTGTGTGTGTGTGTGTGTGTGTGTGTGTGTTTCACGACATCATACACACCACAATACACCACCACATACACAAGATACTGAGGGGATAGACAAGGTGGCCAAGGACAGCCTCTTTAAACTGAGAGAAAATAGGACAAGAAGACACAGGTGGAGGCTGGAAGCTCACTTGAGCGGAAGGAATGTCAGGAAACACCCTGTACCCTGTACCTTGTACCCTGTACCCTGTACCCTGTACCTTGTACCCTGTACCCTGTACCCTGTACCCTGTACGGCTGGTCAACACGTCCTGAAGGAGGAAGTTGTGGAAGCCACCTCCAGCCACAACTTTAAGACCAGACTCGACAAATAATTTAAACGTCAGAACAGTTAAATTATAACACAACGTGTACAACAAGGCTGGTAGGCGGGGCATGAAGAGCTAGAGCTCACTCCCCCGTAGTCACTTATAGATGAATACTGATAGGTAACCACAAGGACCTTGTGACCTCACACAGTAGCTAGCGTGAGCCCTGGCACTGTGGGGGTGGCACTGGGTAGGGGGTCCTAGTGGCACTGGGGCAGCAGGTGGCCCTGGGGGAGGGGGGCCCCGTGGCCCTGGGGGAGGGGGGGCCCGTGGCCCTGGGGCATCATGTGGCCCTGGGAGAGGGGGGGGAGGGCCAGGAGGGAGCGCCAAGAATGCCAGGGTGTGTGGAGGAGGTGGCACTATGCATGTGGATGTCCACGTTCCCTCCGTGGCCACACGCGACCAAGCAAGCACAACATGGTATTATAAGTCATGCAGTTCAGTGGCCTCTCCAGGTGGCCCGGTGTGGCCACCTGGAGCAGCGTGTGGCCACCTGCGGCCTCCTTCCCCCGTGGCCACATGAGGCCTCTATAGTGTGGCCACCTGCCTTACTCTTGTGTGGCCACCTGGAGCAGCGTGTGGCCACCTGCGGCCTCCTTCCCTCGTGACCACATGAGGCCTCTATAGTGTGGCCACCCTCTGACTTATTCTTGTGTGGCCACCTGGTGCATTATTCTATTACTCAGGTGTGGTGTTGGTACTGCCAGCAGGTGTGGTGTTGGTACTGCCAGCAGGTGTGGTGTTGGTACTGCCAGCAGGTGTGGTGTTGGTACTGCCAGCAGGTGTGGTGTTGGTACTGCCAGCAGGTGTGGTGTTGGTACTGCCAGCAGGTGTGGTGTTGGTACTGCCAGCAGGTGTGGTGTTGGTACTGCCAGCCAGAAGGTGTGGTGTTGGTACTGCCAGCCAGAAGGTGTGGTGTTGGTACTGCCAGCAGGTGTGGTGTTGGTACTGCCAGCAGGTGTGGTGTTGGTACTGCCAGCAGGTGTGGTGTTGGTACTGCCAGCAGGTGTGGTGTTGGTACTGCCAGCAGGTGTGGTGTTGGTGCTGCCAGCAGGTGTGGTGTTGGTACTGCCAGCAGGTGTGGTGTTGGTACTGCCAGCAGGTGTGGTGTTGGTACTGCCAGCAGGTGTGGTGTTGGTGCTGCCAGCAGGTGTGGTGTTGGTACTGCCAGCAGGTGTGGTGTTGGTACTGCCAGCCAGCAGGTGTGGTGTTGGTACTGCCAGCAGGTGTGGTGTTGGTACTGCCAGCCAGCAGGTGTGGTGTTGGTACTGCCAGCAGGTGTGGTGTTGGTACTGCCAGCAGGTGTGGTGTTGGTACTGCCAGCCAGCAGGTGTGTACTTCCAACACTGCCACTGTCAGCGACATAAGCAGGTGTGTAGCCTGGCGTGTCTGCCAGCCCCCGGTCCAGGAGTAAATACACGCAATACAGCATACAGAAGGAGTGTATTTATGACGACATCACCTCGGGTCAATGGACCCTTGACCCGTCAGTCAAATCCCTCACAAAATGATGTATTTGACAGTTATGAGTAATTACGGGGGAGGGATTGTTGGACGGTCAGTGTGGCAGGTGTGGCAGGTGTGGCACAGGACACTCGCGTGTTCTGACAGCCATCATGATGACCATCAAGGCTTATGTGTTTTGACGGCTCTTTTTTGACGTTTTTTTTTTTTGACGGTTTTGACGGGTTTGACGTCCATTCTCAAAAACCTCATAATTTTCGGCTTGGTGATTACCTAGGCAGCCGCTGCATCAATGAGCTGTTCCAAGCCACCTTCTTCTTGTTAATGAACTTCTTGAGGAATTCCTTGCACTGCAGGATCGTCTTATTAGCCGTGATCAAGACGCTGGCTTTGACCTTTGCCTCAGACATATTACAGAAGTCTTGAAAGTACCCGGGAGTTCAGATTCACGAAGCAGTTACGCAAGCACTTACGAACCTGTATATCTTTTCTCAATCTTTGGCGGCTTTGTTTACAATTATTAAACAGTTAATGAGCTCCGAAGCAGCAGGAGGCTGTTTATAACAATAACAACTGTTGATTTGGGAAGATTTTATGCTTGTAAACTGTTTAATGGATGTAACCAAAGTCGTCAAATATTGAGGAAAGATGTATACACGTTCGTAAGTACTGGCGTAAGTACTGCTTCGTGAATCTGACTCCGAGCCGTGATGCTCCATAATGGGAAGAGGGCCACCCGTCTCCCCCCCCCCCCCTGGCTCGCTGCCGGCTCCTCCAAGATGATTACACACACCGTCAAGACCTTGTCGGACGTCTTGGGGTATGATGGGTACGGTGGGAGGGCAGCGGCAGTCAAGAGGCGCAGTCAGTCAAGAGGCACCGTCAGTCAAGAGGCGCTGTCAGTCAAGAGGCACAGTCAGTCAAGAGGCACCGTCAGTCAAGAGGCACAGTCAGTCAAGAGGCACTGTCAGTCAAGAGGCACCGGCAGTCAAGAGGCGCAGTCAGTCAAGAGGCACTGTCAGTCAAGAGGCACCGTCAGTCAAGAGACACAGTCAGTCAAGAGGCACCGTCAGTCAAGAGACACAGTCAGTCAAGAGGCACCGTCAGTCAAGAGACACAGTCAGTCAAGAGGCACCGTCAGTCAAGAGACACAGCCAGTCAAGAGGCACCGGCAGTCAAGAGGCACCGTCAGTCAAGAGGCACCGTCAGTCAAGAGACACAGCCAGTCAAGAGGCACCGTCAGTCAAGAGACACAGTCAGTCAAGAGGCGCTGTCAGTCAAGAGACACAGTCAGTCAAGAGGCACCGTCAGTCAAGAGACACAGTCAGTCAAGAGGCACCGTCAGTCAAGAGACACAGTCAGTCAAGAGGCACCGTCAGTCAAGAGGCACAGTCAGTCAAGAGGCACCGTCAGTCAAGAGACACAGTCAGTCAAGAGACACAGTCAGTCAAGAGGCACCGTCAGTCAAGAGACACAGTCAGTCAAGAGACACAGTCAGTCAAGAGACACAGTCAGTCAAGAGGTACCGCTCGCTAGGGTAACAGGCAATAAATCTATCTCAAATGTTTTGGAAAATAAATGAGTAAAGATACATCACCAGCCTGACCACAAGAGCATTGTGGGTAATAACAGTCATGTTCTGTACTCTGGAGTCGTCAGTACTCGGTAACTACCTCTTACTCAGCCCGTCTTCCAAACAAAGACCCAAAAGTGATTCCATCCACCCACCAAACCCCCTGATTATGAATGAAAAACGGTGTACACACGCAACCCGTCCTCGACTCAAGTCCATTACATCCAGCGGTCGACCCCACAGACGCATTCATAAATTTTAATATGCTGTTCATTCAAAACGGGAATTTTCTCAAGTATAAATTAATATTATAATATATTAGCATATTGTGCATATATAGGCCTAGGTTAAGTTAGGTATTTAGGTTCTGTTGGCGATTATTTGTATTTGTAGTACGTGGGTGAAGCATTTATAACGTTGTGTTTCGAACAAAATTCGTCAGTGAAGCATATGTTCCGGATATGTTCGAACATTAGCAGTTGAGTCGTGTGTAAACCGCTTTTCATTCATAAACAGGGGGTTTGGCGGGTGCATGGAATCACTTTTGGATCTTTGCTTGGAGGACGGGCTGACACACGACTCACAACTGATGACGTTCAAACACTTCCGGAACAAGTGCTTCACTGACGACTTTTGTTCGAACCACAACGCTATAAATGCTTCACCCACGTACTACAAATACAAATAATCGCCAACAGAACCTAAATACCTAACTTAACCTAGGCCTACATATGCACAATATGCTAATATATTATAATATTAATTTATACTTGAGAAAATTCCCGTTTTGAATGAACAGCATATTAAAATTTATGAATGCGTCTGTGGGGTCGACCGCTGGATGTAATGGACTTGAGTCGAGGACGGGTTAAACGTGTATACATTTTCCTCAATCTTTGACGGCTCTGGTTACATCCATTAAACAGTTTACAAGTATAAAATCTTCCCAAATCAACTATTGTTATTGTTATAAACAGCCTCCTGGTGATTCGGAGCTTATTAACTGTTTAATAATTGTAAACAAAGCCGCCAAAGATTGAGAGAATATGTACAGGTTCGTAAGTGTTTGCGTAACTGCTTCGTAAATATGGCCCCAGGAACACAACAAAATGCTACACAGTGTATGCTTCATGCACATACATAATGTCCACACACACACATACATGTACACAGGAAGACGTACACACACTTGCTCACACGTACACAGGCGTGTAGGTACGGCGTAATGAAGATGAGACTAGGGAAAAAGAGTCTTGGAATAGACCACACCGAATCTATCTCCAGATACACGTCAATAGAATCTATCTCTGGAGGCCCCTCTATCCGTCTGTCCCTCTACGACGTAGAGAGGCAGACGTAGAGAGAGAGGCAGACGTAGAGAGTGACAGACGTAGAGAGTGACAGACGTAGAGAGTGACAGACGTAGAGAGTGACAGACGTAGAGAGTGACAGACGTAGAGAGTGACAGACGTAGAGAGAGACAGACGTAGAGAGTGACAGACGTAGAGAGTGACAGACGTAGAGAGTGACAGACGTAGAGAGTGACAGACGTAGAGAGTGACAGACGTAGAGAGTGGCAGACGTAGAGAGTGACAGACGTAGAGAGTGACAGACGTAGAGAGGCAGACGTAGAGAGTGACAGACGTAGAGAGAGACAGACGTAGAGAGTGACAGACGTAGAGAGAGACAGACGTAGAGAGGGACAGACGTAGAGAGTGACAGACGTAGAGAGTGACAGACGTAGAGAGTGACAGACGTAGAGAGTGACAGACGTAGAGAGGGACAGACGTAGAGAGTGACAGACGTAGAGAGTGACAGACGTAGAGAGGGACAGACGTAGAGAGGGACAGACGTAGAGAGTGACAGACGTAGAGAGGGACAGACGTAGAGAGTGACAGACGTAGAGAGTGGCAGACGTAGAGAGGGACAGACGTAGAGAGTGACAGACGTAGAGAGAGACAGACGTAGATAGGGACAGACGTAGAGAGAGACAGACGTAGAGAGGGACAGACGTAGAGAGTGACAGACGTAGAGAGTGACAGACGTAGAGAGGGACAGACGTAGAGAGGGACAGACGTAGAGAGAGACAGACGTAGAGAGGGACAGACGTAGAGAGAGACAGACGTAGAGAGGGACAGACGTAGAGAGAGACAGACGTAGAGAGGGACAGACGTAGAGAGTGACAGACGTAGAGAGTGACAGACGTAGAGAGGGACAGACGTAGAGAGGGACAGACGTAGAGAGTGACAGACGTAGAGAGTGACAGACGTAGAGAGTGACAGACGTAGAGAGTGACAGACGTAAAGAAACACAGAGACGCTGAGAGGGCGTGATAGAGTGTTGAACCCTGAGCTCTGGGGGAGGGGGGGAGGGGGGGTTGCTCGACACATATACTCTCCTACCTCACCTGCTGCCTCACCCCGCCCCCTCACCCCGCCCCCTCACCCCGCCCCTCACCCCGCCCCTCACCCCGCCCCCCTCACCCCGCCCCTCACCCCGCCCCTCACCTGCTGCCTCACCCCGCCCCCTCACTCTGCCCCCTCACCCCGCCCCTCACCTGCTGCCTCACCCCGCCCCTCACCCCGCCCCCCTCACTCCGCCCCCTCACCCCGCCCCTCACCCCGCCCCCTCACTCCGCCCCTCACCCCGCCCCCCTCACCCCGCCCCCCTCACCCCACCCCGCCCCTCACCCCGCCCTTCACCCCGCCCCTCACCCCGCCCCCCTCACCCCGCCCCCTCACCCCGCCCCCTCACCCCGCCCCTCACCCCGCCCCTCACCCCGCCCCTCACCCCGCCCCCTCACCCCTCCCCTCACCCCGCCCCTCACATTCCTCACCTCACGCCTCCATTCTCATCCCCTCCTCACCCCCCCCCATTCTCACCTCCCTCACGCCTACCCCCCGCCCCATTCTCACCTCCCTCACGCCTACCCCCCCCCCCCCCCCTCCTCCTCCTGTCCTTCTTTCCGGTGCAAGCTGTCACTCACCCGTCACTCAGGGCGTGGTCAACGTGGCTTACGTCACTCAGGGGAGCGTGCAGGCCTGCGTTACTCTTAAGGCGTGACCACCTAGTACCCCATATTACTGACGTTGTCTATACACCGAGAGAAAGTTCCCCGTGTGATCGTAAAGTGTATTGCATAATAAGATATTTACTGGATAAGTTCAGATTCTGGAAAGACCTGGGTAAATACTGGTTTGTAAACAGGGTTGTTGTGGAACAGATTACCGGGTGACATAATAGACGGGGGATCACTGGGTTGTTTCAAGCGTTGGTTAGACATGTGTGTTAATGTGTTTGTTTGTGTATAAATAAGAGCCACCTCGTATGGGCCAATGGGAGCTGCCTCGTATGGACCAATAGGAGCTGCCTCGTATGGACCAATAGGAGCTGCCTCGTATGGACCAATAACAGCTGCCTCGTATGGACCAATAGGAGCTGCCTCGTATGGACCAATAGGAGCTGCCTCGTATGGACCAATAACAGCTGCCTCGTATGGACCAATAGGTGCTGCCTCGTATGGACCAATAGGAGCTGCCTCGTATGGACCAATAACAGCTGCCTCGTATGAACCAATAGGAGTAGCCTCGTATGGACCAATAGCAGCTGCCTCGTATGGACCAATAGCAGCTGCCTCGTATGGACCAATAGACTTTCTGCACTTTCCTCAATTGTCGTGTATGATAAATACCAGACAGTACCAGAGTCCCTGAGTACCAAGCTCTTGGACGCCAAGTTACGTAGGATTAGTTAAATGATCAGGCGATGACACTGCAGATGGTGCTGCAAGTAGTGCAGGAATGTAGAGACTTGCATACCAAAGTCCACTACGGCTGAAGGAAGCAATGAGAGCTTCGTGCAGACGATGTGCAGTGGTCATAACATAGTTGCTAAGTCAGGCTCTGCACGATTGCACGTAAGGTGGGACAAATAAAAAATTTGACCCACAAATCTGAGGAAATAGTATCTATATGCAGATGACGAGTATCTGCACCAGCGTGTTATATCTTTATGGAAGCACCAGCGTGTGTTATATTTTTTATGGAAGCACCAGCGGGTGTTATATTTTTTATGGAAGCACCAGCGTGTTATCTTTTTATGGAAGCACCAGCGTGTTATATCTTTATGGAAGCACCAGCGGGTGTTATATTTTTTATGGAAGCACCAGCGTGTTATCTTTTTATGGAAGCACTAGCGTGTTATCTTTTTTAGAGTGCCATAAACTGCTTGACAAAGTTCCAAGAACAAGATACAATGCAAATCTTAGAAACAGGCGCCAGGAGCGTGAGATCAGAGAACTTTCCGAGAGTGTCCCTAACTGGTAGGGAGGGAGGGAATTATCAGGGGCAAAGGATTGTTGTTGTTATACATTTAGCCACTCAGGACGAAGTGTCCATGTAGCACGGGCTATGGTGAGCCCGTAAGTGGGGAAAGGGTTGTTGTTGTTGTTTAAGATTCGCTACTTGGAACAAAAAGTTACAAGTAGCACGGGCTATGGTGAGCCCGTTGTGGACTTACCTGGCACAGGAGCGGGGCTGTAACTTGGGGAAAGGGTCAAGCCATTACGACTATATAGCACTGGGAATTAAGGGGTCAGGATAAGGATTTGGGATGGGAAGGGGGGAGGGAATGGTGCCCATCCACTTGGACGGTCGGGGATTGAACGCCGACCTGCATGAAGCGTGACCGTCGCTCTACCGTCCAGCCCAAGTAGTTGGACTAACTGGTAGGGAACAGAGGGTCAAAGTGAGAATACCATGATGTGAACCTTAAGGATGCATCCTATTCCTGGTGCATTTCAAGGACATATAATGACTGGGTACAATCCTGCAATTGAAGGACCTGAAGACATAACCTGACAAGTGATAGAGGAGACATGATAAAGATATACCAAATATTTTGCGAATATAACAGGATGGAAAAGTAGGAAATGATCTCAATAGCAATAAAATGGGAAACACACACGAATCTTAAGGATACGAGAAAATTATCTTTTAATCCAAGAATATCAGGGAAAACGTAAAAATATTGACGCAGAGGCAGTAGAAGCCACCTCCGTCCACCATTTTAACATGAACATGACAGGACCGATGAAGGAAGAGACTCCGTTGTATAACCATCCCAACACCGAGCGATTAGAGGGGCAGAAGAGCTCTGTGTCTGGGTGGAAATTGAGATGAATTCATTCTATGTAAGATATCCCATCTTTAGATAAGATTAAAGGTTAGGTTAGGGTTCATTCCATACATTCTCGGGAGAGTATGAGTGTTAAAAGGATCGGGGACCCATTGTAGTAGGCTTCCAAGGAGGGAAAGCCCGGGCCCAGGAGCTGAGCCTCGCTCTGTAAGTACACATACCTGAGTACACGTGGTCATCGTACCGCGGGTGAATGTGCTTGGAAACACGCCTGCTAGCGCGCGCACACGCACACTCACTCACACACACACACACACACACACACACACACACACACACACACACACACACACACACACACACACACACACACACACACACACACACACACACTCACACACTCACACACTCACACACTCACACACTCACACACACACACACACACACACACACACACACACACACACACACACACACACACTCACACTCACACTCACACTCACACTCACACACACACACACTCACACTCACACACACACACACACACACACACACACACACACACACACACACACACACACACACACACACACACACACACACACACTCACACTCACACTCACACACACACACACACACTCACACACACACACACACACACACACACACACACACACACACACACACACACGGGCCACACGGCTTAGTGGACAGCGCTCGGGGGTCATAGTCCTAATGGCCCGGGTTCGATTTCCGGCGGAGGCGGAAGCAAATGGCAAAGTATATTTCACCCTGATGGCCCTATTCACCTAGCAGTAAATAGGTTCCTGGAGGGATAGATTGCTACTACGGGCTGCTTCCTGGGGATGTGTGCGTGTGTGTGTGTGTGTGTGTGTGTGTGTGTGTTAGAGATAGATATATGTAGTAGCCACAATAGTGAACAAATAGATTGATTAGAAAGGCGGGATCCAAGAGCTAAATAGCTCGATTCTGCAGACACAAATAGTAAATACACGCATGTATACATCAGTGTCTATTACGGGAAACCTAACCACCAATTCCAGCAGACTGTTGCGTCCCCATTTTGCATGGGTAGAGGTGGCTGGGGTGTTGATGTCACTGATCTAAGCGTAGCCTCGTCCCGTTACTCCCGCCTGCCTCTACTGGGCCCGTGCTAGGCTACCCCTACCCCATCCCCCCTATCACAGTTGCTACGTAGCCCCGGCCCCCAGTCATTAAGCTTTTATCTAACCACTTAACAAACCTGTACGTCTTTCCTTAGTCGTAGCGGCTTTGTTTACATATTTTCAGTGGATTATGAGCTCGGAAACTCCACAACCCGAGGTTATTATTGTTATAAACAACCTCGTTTAAGTGCTTCGGAGCTCATGCACTGTTTGATAAATGTAAACAAAGCCGCCATGATTGAGGAAAGATGTACAGGTATCGTAAGCATGATGCGTACATGATAGATCAATCCTGGCGTCTACGTAGAATAGCGGAAGTGATACGCACCCTAAGCACACCTACGCTATTTAAAGAAGACTGGATAGCGTGTGCGAGCGATTCAAACCTTTTTATCTTTTTTTTTTACGGTTGATTCAAAACTTTTTATACGGTTGATTCGAAGTTGTTTTTTATGAGGTGATGCGAGAGAGGCGGGGTAGCTCTGGCACTCTGGTGGGCTTTGGCACTCAAGTGGTGCCCCTGGAGTGCCACATGATCTCTTCCCCCACACACCTGTGTGGCGTGGGGAGCACTCTGGCCACCCCGGGCCACCCCCTGTGTGAAGGGGGTGGCCCAGGGTGGGCCGCGCTCCCTGCAGGGTCCGTGACCTTGAGATCAACGGGAACCTTGCTCAAGAATTTGGGACGCCACAATGGGATGGTAATGGTGTAGCCTTGGGACCTGGTAGGTAGTTTCGGACCATACAAAATATATATGTATACACTGTGTATACAGACCATCACTGAGTGCTAAAGGACTATATACACCATCATAGAGTGGCTCATGTATGTGTCACATCACAAAGTGCCACCTTGCGAATGTATGCATTCCATCACCGTGTCATGTATATACATGCTATCAGTGTCACATGTATACATGCCCTCACAGTACCACGTGTAGACATGTCCTCACAGTGACACGTGTATACATGCCATCACAGTGCCACGTGTATACATGCCATCACAGTGCCACGTGTATACATATACCATCACAGAGGGCCTCGGGTATACATACCATAAAAAGTTGTATTACTGTTAGATAAACTCTGAGAGCAATGTTTAATAAGTATATATCAAAGAAGCCATGTATGGATGTGTGTATGCATGTATCATTGTATGTATGTATGTGTATGTATGTATAGTAGAGAGAAGAGCTGTTGTAACGACCAACTTTGACTGTGGTCTCACTCAATCCATCAATTATACATGGTTGTGCATATTTCTGACAGGTGCATCCATCAATCAATTGATGATGTATCCATCAATCAATCAATTGATGATGTATCCATCAATCAATCAATTGATGTACCAAGACAGCTTGTTTGTCGTATCCATAATGATGTCCCCCCCCCCAAACTACCATGCATTCCTAGCTCGATCGGCTTTAAGTGTTACACACACACACATATATACATACTTATCATACATGTACACATACATAGGTAGATAATCTGTCGCTCGTACACACACACACGCACTCCCATATGTATAGTATATACACATACACACGCACACATTCTGTGTGCCTATCTGTATGTCTCTCTCTCTCTCTCTCTCTCTCTCTCTCTCTCTCTCTGTGAATGTCGATTTGGGAGGGGTTGAGTTGAAGGGGGGGGGGCCTTGGCGGGAGTGGGGGGGGGGGGTCGTTAGTCTGGGGTCGTCCACCGCTGCAGGAAGCAAGTGAGAAGTGAACTCTCTCACCCTTCTCTCACCTCTCTCTCTCTCTCTCCCTTCCCTCTCTTCCACCCCCTCTTACCCAATCAACCGACCTACACTATCCTTCTATCATCCCCTCTAACCTCTCTTTCACCCCCTTCCTCTCTCACCCCTCTCCCCCCTTCCTAACCCCCCCCCCCCCCCCACCCTCCCTCCTTCCAGGGGTTCATGGATCTCCTGGGGGGGGGGGGAGGGGGAAGGTTCCTTCACAAGATCTACGGTACACTGACCCTAGGGTACAGTGGTACCGTAGTGGTGCATAGTGCAGTGGTACATAGTGCAGTGGTACATAGTGCAGTGGTGCATAGTGCAGTGGTACATAGTGCAGTGGTGCATAGTGCAGTGGTACATAGTGCAGTGGTACATAGTGCAGTGGTGCATAGTGCAGTGGTACATAGTGCAGTGGTACATAGTGCAGTGGTGCATAGTGCAGTGGTACATAGTGCAGTGGTACATAGTGCAGTGGTGCATAGTGCAGTGGTACATAGTGCAGTGGTACATAGTGCAGTGGTGCATAGTGCAGTGGTGCATAGTGCAGTGGTACATAGTGCAGTGGTACATAGTGCAGTGGTGCATAGTGCAGTGGTACATAGTGCAGTGGTACATAGTGCAGTGGTGCATAGTGCAGTGGTACATAGTGCAGTGGTACATAGTGCAGTGGTGCATAGTGCAGTGGTGCATAGTGCAGTGGTACATAGTGCAGTGGTACATAGTGCAGTGGTACATAGTGCAGTGGTACATAGTGCAGTGGTGCATAGTGCAGTGGTGCATAGTGCAGTGGTACATAGTGCAGTGGTACATAGTGCAGTGGTACATAGTGCAGTGGTACATAGTGCAGTGGTACATAGTGCAGTGGTACATAGTGCAGTGGTACATAGTGCAGTGGTACATAGTGCAGTGGTACATAGTGCAGTGGTACATAGTGCAGTGGTACATAGTGCAGTGGTACATAGTGCTGCAGGTGGGTGCTGCAGGTGGGTGCTGCAGGTGGGTGCTGCAGGTGGGTGCTGCAGGTGGGTGCTGCAGGTGGGTGCTGCAGGTGGGTGCTGTAGGTGGGTGCTGCAGGTGGGTGCTGTAGGTGGGTGCTGCAGGTGGGTGCTGCAGGTTGGTGCTGTAGGTGGGTGCTGCAGGTGGGTGCTGCAGGTGGGTGCTGCAGGTGGGTGCTGTAGGTGGGTGCTGCAGGTTGGTGCTGTAGGTGGGTGCTGCAGGTGGGTGCTGCAGGTGGGTGCTGCAGGTGGGTGCTGCAGGTGGGTGCTGCAGGTGGGTGCTGCAGGTGGGTGCTGCAGGTTGGTGCTGTAGGTGGGTGCTGCAGGTGGGTGCGGCAGGTGGGTGCTGCAGGTGGGTGCTGCAGGTGGGTGCTGTAGGTGGGTGCTGCAGGTGGGTGCTGCAGGTGGGTGCTGCAGGTGGGTGCTGCAGGTGGGTGCTGTAGGTGGGTGCTGCAGGTGGGTGCTGTAGGTGGGTGCTGCAGGTGGGTGCTGCAGGTGGGTGCTGCAGGTTGGTGCTGCAGGTGGGTGCTGTAGGTGGGTGCTGCAGGTGGGTGCTGTAGGTGGGTGCTGCAGGTGGGTGCTGTAGGTGGGTGCTGCAGGTGGGTGCTGCAGGTGGGTGCTGCAGGTGGGTGCTGTAGGTGGGTGCTGCAGGTGGGTGCTGTAGGTGGGTGCTGCAGGTGGGTGCTGCAGGTGGGTGCTGCAGGTGGGTGCTGTAGGTGGGTGCTGCAGGTGGGTGCTGCAGGTGGGTGCTGCAGGTGGGTGCTGTAGGTGGGTGCTGCAGGTGGGTGCTGCAGGTGGGTGCTGCAGGTGGGTGCTGCAGGTGGGTGTTGGTCAACTGTGCTGGACGCCACCTAACCTACCGAGGCCTATGAACTGAAAGCGCCAGTATAACGGTGCTTTAATTGCCAGAATTACGTCGCATTTTTAACGAAGTGGTTAACTCCACTGCAAAAGCGACGTAGGTGTCGTGACATGTAATAAGAGTGCCCAACTGGCGCCACACAGCCCACCGGGACAAAGGCACCGGCCATAGGCCTAAATAAAACAAAAACAAAACGCATGTTTGCACAAATAGGTAAGCTTTTATATACAAGTTGTATAACAAGTGGAATATAAAAGTATATTACTTTTATTTATATCATTATTATTTATATTTATATAAAAGTTGTATATAAATGTATATTATATTTCAAAGTTTCTTTAACTATTACAATGTGTTTGATGCGTTTGACTAGCTCTCGCTAAGCATGATCAGAGGCAATGGTGCAAATAATTAGAACAACAGAGCTAAGCAGTGGTGCTCTGTATACATGTATACACATGTATACTCCTTCTGAAGATGTATTAATATACGAAAGTACTTAAGGAAATTCCTGTTTCAATGTTCCTCCGTGGTCTGACACTGTCACATTTTTAATCACGTGTTTATTTTTCGTGATTTACACACATGTATACACATATATACGCATGTGGTGAGTGTCGCGTCAGACTAGAAATAAAAATGAATTTTGTAGAATTGATTTTTCAGTTACCATCAACAGTGAAAAGAAATATAAGAAATATCGAGAAAATTCGTGTTAGAATTATTAATCTTACTTTGTCGGTCATATTTAATAATATATATATATATATATATATATATATATATATATATATATATATATATATATATATATATATATATATATATATATATATATATATATATGAATGAGTTTGGGTGGGTATAAACAGGAGCTGCCACATATGGGTCAACAGACCTTCTGCAGTTTCCATAATACTTACTTTCCAACGCGGCACAGATTGTGTAGTGTAGTGTAGTTGACCAGAGGAAGCACCGTAGTTCACCATCCCTGTGGTGACCTCCTCCACAGCACCATCAGTGCGCCAGGTGTTGAGGAGACCGAGCCATACTGCGCTGCTACATGACCTGCTTCCATCACCCTGGACCAGTGTGAAGGAGCGTGCTTCATGTCAGCGTCAACAACACCTCTCTACCTATGGACTCAAGTGTGTGAAGCCGCTATTCCTTCCCGGGAGCGATGCCTTCACACAAGGAAGCTTGAGTACACTCTTCATCTCACAAGTAGGACTAAGTATAGAGGTCTGGGCGAGAGTGTCCATAAAGAGTGACCAGAGTGCCCTGGCCTCTCTACCTGGAGAGAGAGATGTCATTAACAGGTGAACTTGGCCCCAGGATGGGGGTCCAGGTCAACAACTAACACTTCCTCCTCAATCATATCCATATAAACGTTTTCTAAGACCTGGTGGAACTCCCTCACCCTCATCCAAAGGATACCTGATCAACCAGGCTGTGACTCATACGTCAGGCTGCGAGCAGCCGCGTCCAACAGCCTGGTTGATCAGTCCAGCAACCAGGAGGCCTGGTCGACAACCGGGCCGCGGGGACACTGAAAAGCCCCGAAATCATCTCAAGATAACCTCAAGATAGCCATACTATAGAATGTATATAAATTCACTAGAAGGCGTCCAGCGTAGGATGACGAAGCTAATCCCGCTTAGTACAAACCTTCGACTTGATAATGGTTCAGGAGGCACTTAAACAGCACCTGGTTGACTAGCAACGAGGAGGCCTGGTCGACGACCGGGCCGCGGGGACGCTAAGCCCCGGAAACACTTCAAGGTAACCTCAAGCTAACTACATAGTTGTGTCTGCACCTTGTGAGGTGTGGGTTGGTCATCACAAACCTTCCATAAAAACCTTAATTTATCTTCTCTTGAAAGATAAAGAGTTAGGCATAACATGATTTAAGTAAGTGTACAAGTGAATGAAAGAGCATAACGAAGGGGACATTAATTAGGTATTAAAAGTATCAACACAAAATAAAACATGAAACAATGGGTATAAATTGGATAAGTTTAGGTTTAGGAAAGACCTGGGTAAATACTGGATCGGTAACAAGATTGTTGATTTGTGGAACAGATTACCGGATGACATAATAGTCGTGGGATCACTGTGTTGTTTCAAGCGTAGGTTAGACCTGAGTATGAATGTGCATTGGGTGGATATAAATAGGAGCTGTTGGTACACTGTTATTAACTTGATTGGTGGGTCGCGTTTCAGGGAAACTAGTAGGGTAAGGCTTACCCATGAGCTATGGGAAGGGAAAGCTCTCAGCCAGCTAACAGGAGTCAGCAGTCGTCTGCTCCTGTACCCTCCTGTGTGTAAAACTAATAGGGTAAGGCCTACCATGAACTATGGGAAGGGAAAGCTCTCAGCCTGCTAACAGGAGTCAGCAGTCGTCTGCTCCTGTACCCTCCTGTGTGTAAAACTAGTAGGGTAAGGCCTACCATGAACTATGGGAAGGGAAAGCTCTCAGCCAGCTAACAGGAGTCAGCAGTCGTCTGCTCCTGTACCCTCCTGTGTGTAAAACTAGTAGGGTAAGGCCTACCATGAACTATGGGAAGGGAAAGCTCTCAGCCAGCTAACAGGAGTCAGCAGTCGTCTGCTCCTGTACCCTCCTGTGTGTAAAACTAGTAGGGTAAGGCCTACCATGAACTATGGGAAGGGAAAGCTCTCAGCCAGCTAACAGGAGTCAGCAGTCGTCTGCTCCTGTACCCTCCTGTGTGTAAAACTAGTAGGGTAAAACTACCCGCCTTAAGGATTGGGGTTTCCTGTCAGATCTGGTGTTTGATCTTAATGTCTCCTGAAATACATTGATCATGTCTGGTTCACTGTTGAGTTACTCCTCAAGCTGTTATATATGCTGCTCTCTGTTGCACTTCTGTTGCTGTATGTGAAGTCTTTCTTCAGCTGTATATCCTGGCACTCTTTCTCTTATAGTGTATGCTGTATAGAAGAGGGGAAGGTGTTCCTGTTATTGTATATATCCTGCCCATCCTTGCTTGTCTGTTACTGTATACAGTATATCCGGCCCACCACCTGTGTGCACCACCACCAGCCACCTGTGTGCACCAATGTACAGCTTTCGCAAAATAATTAAACAAACGCCACCTTGGCAACACCCTCTTCACGAGTAGAGGAAAAGGATCCATATTGCCTCCGTAGCTAAGGCTCATTCTCGGGTGCAGGTATGCGGAGGTGAACTTCAGGTCAGATGGTCAACGAACCCATATTTTCGGACCTTATTTTGGCCGCTATTTCGTACTGACATAAGGGTGAAGGTCGCATGGCGCTCCACACACTTAATGAGGCGCAATGTGGAGTAATACATGTATACTTTATTATAAATGTTCGTTGGAGGTGTTTGCCGTTATGTGTCAAACCTTCACAGCACACGAATATTCGTTGGAAGTGTTTGCCGCTTTTTCAAGGCCTCACAGAACACAAACATTCGTTGGAGGTGTTTGCCGTTATGTCTCAAGCCTTCACAGCAGCTAAAACATTCGTTGGAGGTGTTTGCTGCTGTCTCAAGCCTTAACAGTACAAAAATATTCGTTGGAGGTGTTTGCTGCTGTCTCAAGCCTTCACAGCAGCTAAAACATTCGTTGGAGGTGTTTGTCGCTAAATCTTAAGTCTTCACAACAGGCAAAATAGTCGTTGGAGGTGTTTGCCATTAGATCATAACCCTTCACAGCAGCCAAAACATTCGTTGGAGGTGTTTGTCGCTAAATCTTTAGCCTCCACGGAAGATGTTCGCTTCCTGTTGGAGTGTTCGGCCGCCAACGTTTGCTTCCACTCTCTCTCCGTTACTTGGGGCCACGTCCTTAGTGCATTGCACTCTGTGCACTCGTAGGAAGCGGCCGGCTAGCGGCTAGCTGCTGCTGCTCTTGCTGCTAGTGGCACTCGTCTCTCTGGGATATCCACTTGGACTGGTCAGTATAGCGACGGCTTCGCTAATTGCTGGGTCAATGTTCGATCCTTCAATGGTCCAAGTGGTTGGGCAGCGTTCCTTCACTCCGTCCATATATCCCAGCTCCTTGTCCTCATGTCCCAGCTCCTTGTCCTCGTATCCCAGCTCCTTGTCCTCGTAACCCAGCTCCTTGTCCTCTTAGACTGGACGGCACAGTAACCACGTTTTAAACAGCTTTTGTTCGTCAGAACTTCACAACCCAAAGTTGTTATTGTTACAAACAACCTCGTCGTGTTCTTGAGCTTATAAACTATGTAAGAAATGTAAACAAAGTCGCCATAAGTAAGGAAAGATGTAGAGGTTTCGTAAGCGGTTACAGGACTGTTTGACAAAGCCTGGGCTGTGGTGTCCACTCTGTGGCACAATGGCTATCACAGTCAACTCACAACCGAATGAACATAGGTTCGATTCCCACTCAGGAGATGTTTGGGTTTGCTTTCCTCACACACCTGATGCCTCTGCTCACCTAAATAGGTACCTGGGGGTTAGAGAACTGTTGTGGGCTGCATCCTGGCAGTCATTAGCCTCAGACTCCATCAACTCTAACAAGCTTCCTCAGCCCGTTAACCCTAAACAAGCGTTCTTCAACTAAATGTTAATCACTGGCATGCCAATTGGGGACCTTGTAGTATGACTGACAAAGATTCAGCCACCCAAGAGGTGGCACGGGCATGAATAGCCCGTAATGGTAGTGAAACAAATCACAGTTAATATATACTTCCCCCCCCCCTCCCCCTCTCTCTCACGCTTGGCTTTGGTAATGTTGAGACTATGGTCTGGGTGAACAACTCTTGGGGCATGATCTATCTTGAGGTTATCTTGAGATGATTTCGGGGCTTTAGTGTCCCCGCGGCCCGGTCCTCGACCAGGCTTCCACCCCCAGGAAGCAGCCCGTGACAGCTGACTAACACCCAGGTACCTATTTTACTGCTAGGTAACAGGGGCATAGGGTGAAAGAAACTCTGCCCACTGTTTCTCGCCGGCGCCCGGGATCGAACCCGGGACCACAGGATCATAAGTCCAGCGTGCTGTCCGCTCGGTCGACCGGCTCCCCTATTAACATGCTAATTACCTCTCCTCTGTTTACAATGGCAGACACTCCAAAAAAAAAAAACGGGATCACCATAGCCCGTGCTACTTGGAACTTTTTCTTCCAGGTAGCGAATCTTAAACAACAACAACAACAAGAGACACTCCTCTTGGTGTCCATTCTCCCCACTAGAGGTCAGGTTTGTTCTTAAACCCTAAACTGCGCAACTACTCAAAAGTCGTTTATCGAGGATTGCACCGATAAAAATAGTTAAGAAATTAAATGGGGGAAAAACATTGCAAAATTAATACGCAGGGAACCGGATATAATTGTCGTGTATATAAGGTTGTTCCTCTGAGAGCCGGATGGTGCTGGAGCCAGAAGGGTTATGTTATGTCAAGCAGCTTTATCCCTAAGGTACCTCAGTACTCGGCACGTGTGTAGACTCTGTACTCAGCACCTGTGTAGACTCAGCACGTGTGTAGACTCAGTACTCAGCACGTGTGTAGACTCAGTACTCAGCACGTGTGTAGACCCAGTACTCAGCACGTGTGTAGACCCAGTACTCAGCACGTGTGTAGACTCAGTACTCAGCACGTGTGTAGACTCAGTACTCAGCACCTGTGTAGACTCAGCACGTGTGTAGACTCAGTACTCAGCACGTGTGTAGACTCAGTACTCAGGACCTGTGTAGACTCAGTACTCAGCACCTGTGTAGACTCAGTACTCAGCACCTGTGTAGACTCAGTACTCAGCACCTGTGTAGACTCAGTACTCAGCATGTGTAAGGACCGTCCAGCCTGCCACAGTGTCAACAAGCCACTCCGCCAGTTCTTCAAACAGGATATTCAAGGACTATTCGATGGTATTAGTAATTGTACAATTACTTACGATGACAATAGGGCCTTCGTGAATGGTCCTGTGGAAGTAGTGGACAATATAATGATTCTGAGTGGCCGGAAATGTGTTCATTATCATAATAATGTATTGTCACCTGGGGCTCGCCGCCCCCCTCTCCCTCCTCTACCTAAATATGTATTTTGCTTTTCAACAGCGCATTGTCCTTCAATCCTTAACCCCTAAACTGCGCAGCTGTTTAAAAGTGCTACATTGAGATACGGGTTATCTTGAGGTTATCTTGAGATGATTTCGGGGCTTTTTAGTGTCCCCGTGGCCCGGTCCTCGACCAGGCCTCTACCCTCAGGAAGCAGCCCGTGACAGCTGACTAACACCCAGGTACCTATTTTACTACTAGGTAACAGGGGCATAGGGTGAAAGAAACTCTGCCCATTGTTTCTCGCCGGCGCCTGGGATCGAACCCAGGACCACAGGATCACAAGTCCCGCGTGCTGTCCGCTCGGCCGACCGGCTCCCCGGGTAACTAAAAATAGGTAACAAAGCCGTGGGGAATTATCTGAGCCTATTCCTAAGGGTTCCGGTAGTACACTCGAGAAATGCGGGTTCGAATCCCGGGCGAGACACAAATGGTTGGGCGCGTTTTCTATCACCTAATGTATCTGTTCACCTAGCGGTCAGTAGGTATTCTCAGGAGTTAGTTAGCTTGTTGTGGGGTTGCTTCCTGGACGGGGTCAGTAATTCGACCTTGGAGAGGGGGGGGGGGAGACGTCGATATAAGCCTAATAGGTATAAATACACTCTGGCTGCCTTAGATTTCTACGGGCTCACCACCCGCCAAACACACACCGAAACTACGACGTTGATACAACGTTCGAACAAGTTTTTAACACCTCCTAACCAGTTATAACAACCAATATAGCAAGTTGTAACAACGTTCTAATACGTCATAAACACGTTAAACCAAGATGTAACAACTTTATTACAAGTTGTAACAAGCGGAAAATAGAGACAGTTACAGTTTGTGTTTCCAGGGCATAGCCCGTGCTACTTGGAACTTGTTCCGAGTAGCTGAATCTATGACAACAACAACAGCCTTAGATTGGTTAGATTAGCAAGTTGGATTTGTTACGGAGTGGTAAATAAATATAGCCTATACTATAGGCTTAGGAATAGTCAAGTTTGTTTTGGGGTATATTTTTTGTTCATGTCTTTTTTCACTGTGAATATTGTTGGCTGTAACAGTCCATGTTTGTAACGTTTGATCAAATAGTTACAATAAGTACTATGACTTAGCAGGATACTTTGGTTTGACAAGCAGCAAATTTGAAGTGGTTTTACTTAACCAGAAACGTACAAAATGCAATGGTTTTGCACCATGGGAAATGTAGGAGCCTGTACGATCTACCGGACCTGACCGGGCCCCGTGGTCAGTGGGCCCAGGAGCGTCAGTTTACCGCTGCTGATAATCTCACTAACGCACCGGAATTAAAACGTTGTGGTCAATAGCGTCAAAATTGTGACGCACTGGACGTACAGGCACTCCAACTTGGTCATGAATGACGCACAGTAATGACCGAACAGCCTCGTGCCATTGGTGCTCCTGCTTGACACGAAGTATTCCCAGCAAACGTTTTATAATTCTACGCAACCTGCGCAAGGCGCTGCGTGAGTGGTGCTGCGAGCACAACACTCAGGATCTGGGGCCAGATTCACGAAAGCACTTACGCAAGCTCTTACGAATGTATACATCTTTCCTCAATCTTTGACGGCTTTGTTTACATATATTAAACAGTTTACAAGAATGAAAACTTGCCAATCAACTGTTGTTATTGTTCTAAACAGCCTCCTGGTGCTTCAGAGCTCATTAACTGTTTAATAATTGTAAACAAAGCCGCCAAAGATTGAGAAAAGATGTACAGGTTCCTAAGTGCTTGCGTAAGTGCTTTCGTGAATCTAGCCCCTGGTCCCCGACTCAGACTCGGGGATTCCGGGTTCGATTCTCAGGCGAAACAGAAATGGTTGAACAAGTTTCCTTTAATCTAATGCCGCTTGGCATAGCAAGACAATATGTACCCTGGAGTTAGTTAACTGTTGTGGGATTGCATCCTGGAGAGGGTCAGTAGTCATATCTCGAGGTTATCTTGAGATGATTTCGGGGCTTTTTAGTGTCCCCGCGGCCCGGTCCTCGACCAGGCCTCCACCCCTAAGAAGCAGCCCGTGACAGCTGACTAAGTCCCAGGTACCTATTTACTGCTAGGTAACAAATAGGTCATACCATGGGGGCTGGAGTCAAAACACCCATTTCACTTATGGTAAAAGGAGAAATGCTTGGAGTGACTCTGTGTATATGCGGCTCAGGCTTGGGTACAAATATTACTGGGAATATGGGATAGATGTTCATGATAATGACACGAAGTGTAAACTATGTGGTATGTTGAGGTCTCACACCCTTGCCCATTATATTCTTGATTGTCCGTTGATTAATGTATATAGAAACACTGAGATAAGGACTGTTCCTGAACAAATAGCCTGGATGTGTCACAACGGAAAGGTTGATGATATTCTTGAGAGATATAAGAATTTTGCACCAAGATTGTAATATTTTGTTGAATTATCTGCAGGTGTCTTGCAAATTGTCTATACAGTATACCTAGGTCATAAAAGTATTTGTGTGTACGTCTGATACCATACTACTTGTGAAGGAGGAAATGTATATTTTTACCTCTCAAAATGTTTGGTAATGTGTTTATTTGTGATGTGTGTCTATGTATATATTAACACGTTGTACTGAACGGGGTGAGAATAGCTTGAGCTACCTCATCCCTTTGTGTGTATTTTACCTCAATAAACTTATTTCAATTTCAATTTCAATTTCAATGGGGGCTGGCGTCGGTACACACCTAAAGTATATACACACAGGCGTCCTGTCCCCGACAAAGGGACTTATTATGGTACATTCGGTAAGAGCGTGAGGATATTGCGAGTGCAGACGCGGGACCACAACAAGTCATTGTTCCCTCTCCTGGTGGCAGAGAGCGGACCACAACAAGCCATTGTTCCCTCTCCTGGTGGCAGAGAGCGGACCACAACAAGTCATTGTTCCCTCTCCTGGTGGCAGAGAGCGGACCACAACAAGCCATTGTTCCCTCTCCTGGTGGCAGAGAGCGGACCACAACAAGTCATTGTTCCCTCTCCTGGTGGCAGAGAGCGGACCACAACAAGCCATTGTTCCCTCTCCTGGTGGCAGAGAGCGGACCACAACAAGTCATTGTTCCCTCTCCTGGTGGCAGAGAGCGGACCACAACAAGCCATTGTTCCCTCTCCTGGTGGCAGAGAGCGGACCACAACAAGCCATTGTTCCCTCTCCTGGTGGCAGAGAGCGGACCACAACAAGCCATTGTTCCCTCTCCTGGTGGCAGAGAGCGGACCACAACAAGCCATTGTTCCCTCTCCTGGTGGCAGAGAGCGGACCACAACAAGCCATTGTTCCCTCTCCTGGTGGCAGAGAGCGGACCACAACAAGCCATTGTTCCCTCTCCTGGTGGCAGAGAGCGGACCACAACAAGTCATTGTTCCCTCTCCTGGTGGCAGAGAGCGGACCACAACAAGCCATTGTTCCCTCTCCTGGTGGCAGAGAGCGGACCACAACAAGTCATTGTTCCCTCTCCTGGTGGCAGAGAGCGGACCACAACAAGCCACACATGCCACTGGCTGCGTGTCACAGCCTGCGTGTTCCACCATAAGTGAAGCTTAAGGTATTGCAGGAGTACATGCCCTCACACCCGGTGAAGGAGTCATGCAGTGTTGCATCACTCCTTCCTCCATATCCGGCTAATAACTGACGCACCCTGGTCTCTTCATTTGCTACTCCGTCAAAAACGTAACCTTCTAATCGAACCACAAACGTGCGAACCCAAGCAACCCGCCTAACCTATGAAGTCCGATGCTTAGAAAACGTAATTTGTCAGCCGTAGGGAGCCGGTCGGCCGAACGGACAGCACGCTGGACTTGTGATCCTGTGGTCCTGGGTTCGATCCCAGGCACCGGCGAGAAACAATGGGCAGAGTTTCTTTCACCCTATGCCCCTGTTACCTAGCAGTAAAATAGGTACCTGGGTGTTAGTAAGCTGTCACGGGCTGCTTCCTGGGGGTGGACGCCTGGTCGAGGACCGGGCCGCGGGGACACTAAAAAGCCCCGAAATCATCTCAAGATAACCTCAAGATAGAAGCCGTTACTGTTCGTGGTAGGTTGCATTTGTAACGTTGGTTACCATAACTTACAAGTGTCACTTATTAGTTGAGAGGCCGAGGTGGTGGTGAACGGTGGTGAGCCTCTTCTTCACCCACACGACACCCTAGCGCTCCTGTACTAAGTGTTCATGTCTTGATAACACCACAGTCTGTGTCTCGCTCAGTGCTCAGTATCCCCACATGTATGTTAATATTACCAACCAACCCGCTCTATAGCAATAACAGTCGTAGCCCTGTGGAACATTTTAAGAACAATTTGTTCCTTGAACAAACATGAACGTTATCTTTGAAAGTTAAGAGAAGAAGGTAGTGAAGGAGTGGGGGTAAAGTGAGTCAGTGCCAACCCCAGTAAGGTGATCAAGTGACCCCTGACAGGGGGGCCTCAGCGCGTGCCAGACCTGCCTCGTCTTATGGTAACACTTTGTCAGTAAGATGTCTTAGTTTCTCCAGCCATAGGAACGTTGACCTCAGACTCTCAGCCCTCTTAAGTGGGCCGCTGTCCTCTCATCATTTAGAAATGGCTACAGCCACTTTGTTAGAAGAGTCTTCATTGGTTATCCAGTTTAGAAGGACCATTCTTGGCTGTCCCCTGTGTAGACCGTTCTAAGAATTTATAAACGAATGAAGAACTAGTACTGTAATGGGACTGGATATATGCCTATCCCAACCAACTCACTCAACCTGACTGGGAAAAGACTGACCTATTGGCAAACCCTTTTGCTGCCATTATATAAGTCCCTGATTCATAACAACAACATCAAAAGCTTGATCCAAGCACTCTGTCAACGTTGTCTGCTTTGGTTATTCTGCTTATTGGTTATTCAACAGACTGAAGTCTACCATCTTAAATCACTGGACAAAGGCATGGCTGTGGGCCTGAGACCAAGTTGTGGACCTGTTCTCCTTGCCACCACCTTCTATGAACTCTGTTATACTCAGGGGTTATGGTCCTCTCCATGAAGGAAGGCAGATGTAGTTCCAGGCCACAAGGAAGAGTCGTTCAGTAGACCGGTGTCACTGCTCTCAATTACTGCCAAAATTCTTGAGGCATTAATCTCTCAACAAATAACAGTAATCTATTTTACCATCATCCGGTGCTATGTGGTCCACAATATGGCTTCAGGAAATATCGTTCTGCTCCCGATCTCTTGCTAAATCCATCCACTAAGTGGTTTCAGTCGCTGGACGAGTCCAAGATCAGCTGTGTTCTGAACATTGAGAGAGAGAGAGAGAGAGAGAGAGAGAGAGAGAGAGAGAGAGAGAGAGAGAGAGAGAGAGAGAGAGAGAGGGAGAGAGAGAAAGAGAGAGAGAGAGAGAGAGAGAGAGAGAGAGAGAGAGGAGTTCTTGGGAGAATTGATGGGCCGGTTGGTAATTAACATTATTATGTAATTGGTGGCATTGGTGAGGGTCGTGAGGAGGTCAGGTGGGGACAAGTGATGAGGACAGATGAGGGCGGGTGGCTGGGGGTTGAGTTTTAAACATAATATACACAAAGATGGTATTACAAATAAAACAAATGAACTTTAGAAGCAGTTTATATATATATATATATATATATATATATATATATATATATATATATATATATATATATATATATATATATATATATATATATATATATATATATATTCGTAAACACACTTACAAAACTGCAACTGTCAATAATAATAACAACCTCAATGTGGTGTTGTGACTACTATAGAGTAAATATTAGTGTCAAAGTAGTTAACAGGTGAAATACATTAGGCAGTGATGTGGTGGAGGCTGACTCCATACACAGTTTCAAATGTAGATATGATAGAGCCCAGTAGGCTCAGGAACCTGTACACCAGTTGATTGACGGTTGAGAGGCGGGACCAAAGAGCCAGAGCTCAACCCCAGCAAGCACAACCAGGCGAGTACACAGACATACACACCAACCACTGAGCGATGATATGACAACCCCAGCAAGCACAACCAGGCGAGTACACAGACATACACACCAACCACTGAGCCATGATATGACAACCCCAGCAAGCACAACCAGGCGAGTACACAGACATACACACCAACCACTGAGCCATGATATGACAAGCCCAGCAAGCACAACCAGGCGAGTACACAGACATACACACCAACCACTGAGCCATGATATGACAACCCCAGCAAGCACAACCAGGCGAGTACACACACATACACACCAACCACTGAGCCATGATATGACAAGCCCAGCACGAAAATAAAAGACTGTTAAATTTATTTGGATTCAAACGTGTTTTTGACACAATGGAGAATTATCTTATGTTTTAACGCATGCGCGGTGAACCGTAGCTATGTGCTCTTTCGTGGCTTCCGGGTTGTCTCCGCGCCCCGGGTGCTTAGCCGTGTGGGCACTGACCATCTCCCTAAGTTTCCACGCCATGGCTACTGCCCCCAGAGACCTCTGGCGGTCCTAGATTGATGAAGATTAGGTCACCCAAGAGGTGGCACGGGCATGAAATACCCGTAATGACGGCTGGAGGTGACATTGTGAGACTTTCCTCAGTCACTCATGAACTCTCCTCAGTCACCTCATAGACTCTCCTAAGTCACCTCATAAACTCTCCTCAATCTATATATATTAAACAGTTTACGAGCTTGGACACTTGTCAGCCAGAGTAACTATTTCGTTATAAGGTGGTAGTGGCTGGGAGGTCGTAAAGTGTTGACCGTATGTGAAGACAGTCGCCATAATTCACTTAAGATGTGCATGCTTAAGATGTCAACACTAAGGTGCGTCGTGAATCCCGTGGGCCGGATTCATCAACCAGTTACGCAAGTACTTACACACCTGGGCCCAGATTCGTGAAGCAGTTACGCAAGCACTTACGAACCTGTATATCTTTCCTTTGGCGGCTTTGTGTATATTTACTAAACTGTTTGAGCTCCGAAATACATATAATTGAGAAGTTTCGATGCTCGTTAAGTGTTTAATAAATGTGAGGAAACTCGTGTAGGATTGAGAAAAGATGTACAGGTTTCGTAAGTAGATGTGTAGTTGGTTGGTGAATCTGAGGTTCCGGGTTCGATCTCCGGTGGAGGCGGAGACAAATGGACAAAATGTTTCTTTCACCCTGATGCCCTTGCTACCTAGCAGTAAATAGGTACCTGGGAGTTAGACAGCTGCTACGGGCTGCTTCCTGGGGATGTGTAACAAAAAGGAGGCCTGGTCGAGGACCGGGCCGCGGGGACGCTAAGCCCCGAAATCATCTCAAGATAACCTCAAGAAGTTACCTGCGGCCACCAGAGGTCTCTGGTGACCGACTGGTCATATTCTGATACGAATTTATGAATCCATCCAGTGTACTACGGGCTCACCATAGCCCGTGCTACTTGGAACTTTTTGTTCCAGGTAGTCAATCTTTAACAACAACAACAACAGCATGAATCCATCAGTGGCCACAGGAACTGGCTGAAGGGAACACGTCTCCTCAGGGTTCGACTCCCTGTCGCCTCTCTCACCTCAAACAGGATATTCGGCAAAAATTAATTAATTCAGGATGACTAAGAGTTTCTCCTGAATAAACACAGGGAAAATAATTGTCGATATAATGATTTTGAGTGGGTGAAAATACCCCCCTTCATTGTGTTGAGCGGCGCATGCGCGTGCGGTCCCCACATGGTCAGAAATGTCCATAATATTACCTTGTCATAAACACATACATTAACACATGTTCCACGCCGTCTTTCTCGTAAACACGTGCTATTGAACATGGTACAAAAGGATTAAATCAGTCAACGATTCTTCTCTATAATCTGGTCATGTCTATAATCTTCTATCGTCTTCTGTGGTAAATTTCCATGTTGTCAATGAGAATATTTCTGGCGGTGGTTGGGTTGTGGTCAGAAACTTGTGTCATCTTCGATATGGTCTTGTCATTTGAGCAGTGTCAACTGGCGTCCTCAAGATGTTACTCTCTTGTTTATATATCGATGTCGCTAGCGATGGCAGTTCCCAAATAGGCTTATGAAGGCCTTAACAACATTTATCTTACACTGTGTGTGGTGTCAGGAAGGCTGACACTGTGTGTGTGTGTGTGTGTTGTCAGGAAGGCTGACACTGTGTGTGTGTGTTGTCAGGAAGGCTGACACTGTGTGTGTGTGTTGTCAGGAAGGCTGACACTGTGTGTGTGTGTTGTCAGGAAGGCTGACACTGTGTGTGTGTGTTGTCAGGAAGGCTGACACTGTGTGTGTGTGTTGTCAGGAAGGCTGACACTGTGTGTTGTCAGGAAGGCTGACACTGTGTGTTGTCAGGAAGGCTGACACTGTGTGTTGTCAGGAAGGCTGACACTGTGTGTGTGTTGTCAGGAAGGCTGACATTGGGCGGGAAACCGCCACTTCGTAAAATTTCCAACGGTCTTCCCCCTAAACCAGAAACAAACGAACCCAAGCAACCCACCTAACCCATCGAGGCCCATGTATACCAAACCGTCAGCTTTACGGGGTGCTAATCCATCGTATTAACGCAGTTAACCAATCTGTTACAAGTGGCACGCGTTAGTACCAAATAAAGCACCGCAATATTGACGTTGGAAGCGTTGGCTGGGAGCAGTAACCTGTGATCACCCCCAACAGAAAATGGGAGTGCAGTTACTTCCTTGTCACAGCGGTGACGAGGTGTCACTGCCACCACGTGCTCTGGTGACGTAGTGTTACTGCCACCACGTGCTCTGGTGACGAGGTGTCACTGCCACCACGTGCTCTGGTGACGTGGTGTTACTGCCACCACGTGCTCTGGTGACGTGGTGTCAGTGCCACCACGTGCTCTGGTGACGTGG
The DNA here is from genome assembly GCF_040958095.1 of Procambarus clarkii. NCBI lineage: Eukaryota > Metazoa > Arthropoda > Malacostraca > Decapoda > Cambaridae > Procambarus > Procambarus clarkii. The sequence continues at coordinate 5,513,264 of NC_091194.1, read as the reverse complement.
TGTTACTGCCACCACGTGGTCTGGTGACGTGGTGTCAGTGCCACCACGTGCTCTGGTGACGTGGTGTTACTGCCACCACGTGCTCTGGTGACGGTGTTACTGCCACCACGTGCTCTGGTGACGTGGTGTCAGTGCCACCACGTGCTCTGGTGACGTGGTGTCACTGCTACCACGTGCTCTGGTGACGTGGTGTTACTGCCACCACGTGCTCTGGTGACGTGGTGTTACTGCCACCACGTGCTCTGGTGACGTGGTGTTACTGCCACCACGTGCTCTGGTGACGTGGTGTTACTGCCACCACGTGCTCTGGTGACGTGGTGTTACTGCCACCACCACGTGCTCTGGTGACGTGGTGTCACTGTCTCCACGTGCTCTGGTGACGTGGTGTTACTGCCACCACGTGCTCTGGTGACGTGGTGTCACTGCTACCACGTGCTCTGGTGACGTGGTGTCACTGCTACCACCACGTGCTCTGGTGACGTGGTGTCACTGTCACCACCACGTGCTCTGGTGACGTGGTGTCACTACCACCACGTGCTCTGGTGACGTGGTGTCACTGCCACCACATGCTCTGGTGACGTGGTGTTACTGCCACCACCACGTGCTCTGGTGACGTGGTGTTACTGCCACCACCACGTGCTCTGGTGACGTGGTGTTACTGCCACCACGTGCTCTGGTGACGTGGTGTTACTGCCACCACCACGTGCTCTGGTGACGTGGTGTCACTGCCACCACATGCTCTGGTGACGTGGTGTTACTGCCACCACCACGTGCTCTGGTGACGTGGTGTCACTACCACCACCACGTGCTCTGGTGACGTGGTGTCACTACCACCACGTGCTCTGGTGACGTGGTGTCAGTGCCACCACGTGCTCTGGTGACGTGGTGTTACTGCCACCACGTGCTCTGGTGACGTGGTGTCACTGTCTCTACGTGCTCTGGTGACGTGGTGTTACTGCTACCACGTGCTCTGGTGTCGAGGTGTCACTGCTACCACGTGCTCTGGTGACGTGGTGTCACTGTCACCACCACGTGCTCTGGTGACGTGGTGTTACTGCCACCACGTGCTCTGGTGACGTGGTGTTACTGCCACCACCACGTGCTCTGGTGACGTGGTGTCACTACCACCACCACGTGCTGGGACACGGGTGACGTGTGGCACTGGCGGACAGTGACCCGGGAAAAGGTATATTACTGCTGTTATCACCGGGTTGCCAGTACAGGCACCTGCTGGGCCAGTGTCAGACATCTACACCACCACCATACGAAACCTCTACATCTCTCCTTAATCATGACGGCTTTACTTACGTTTATTAAATAATTTATGAACAAAAAAGCATTACTCGAGGTTGTTTATAACAATAATAACCTCGGGTTGTGGAGCTTCCAAGCTCGTACACTGTTAAATAAATGTAAACAGCCGCCATGATTGAGGAAAAGATGTAGAGGTTTCGTATGGAGGTGATGGAGATGTTTGACGACTGCTGGCCCTGCCTCTCACACCAGTGCCGGATACCACTATATATATGTCGCTGTATCCGGAACTCTGGGCACTATCACCTGACCAGCAACTTAAGGCTATCTACCTGTCCTCGTCTAAGCTATCCTGTACCAAATGTTATCTTCAGTGACATAAGTCTGCAGAGTAAAGCTTGCAATCTGTGTATAAACTTGTGCAATACTTCATTGAGTCCGTCGACAACCCGTAGAGTGTGTGTGATAGAGCTCCCCGTGTCAACGACCGGAAGGGCGCCCTGCTTGCCGTTTGATAAACATTTGAGTCGTGCTTTCTAGGAGACGAATACTCGTTTTATTAGGGAGAGATGATAGGAGGAGGAGGAGGCGGAGGCATTGTGGTAGTGTGTGGGGTGACAGTAGTGGTGGCGGCGTTAGAGAGGGCCCGGCGGGGAGGCAGGTACAGCGCCCTCCCCGCACGGAGCTCGGCGGAGCACTGGCCTCCACCTTCCCGGGTCCAGGCGCTCTTGCTGCCAGGGGGGAGCGGCGCCGCCATAATGCCAGTGACACTAGAGGCACAGTTACGGGATCGTGCCTCGGCTCGCCCCAGTGGCAGGGGTAATGAGTTTCCTTTTCCTTCCTTTCCACTGCTGTCGTAATGCTACATGACGCATATCCTCTACCTCCATCCACGTTAACATCCTAGAAAATGTCCTCCGGGCGAGGCAGGAATCCTTCCAGTCTTATTGTCAACAACAAAAATGAAAATCAATTGCAGCGTTCCGGTGGAGATGTGTAGCGGAGGGCCGTGTAGGTCCAGAGTTCATAGACCCACATACTCGTGCTCACTCGCCTCCCACATGCATGTGGCGCATATGTGGGCGCCTGTGGCCACTTGTGGTGACCTTAGCACCTGGTGGTCACAGCACACATCGTCAGGGGGCAGCTCCGGCCACCATAACACCTCCTGGGAGAGTTTATCTCGATATGAAAATAGAGACGTCGGCATCGTGGGTTCAAACACCTCTTCTACACTTGAGGCTGGCGAACTCTCCTACCAGCTTGGCTCTCCCCTCCACCCTGCCTCCACCCTGCCTCCACCCTGCCTCCACCCTGCTTCCACCCTGCCTCTACTCTGGCTCCACCCTGGCTCCACCCTGCCTCCACCCTGCCTCCACCCTGCCTCCACCCTGGCTCTACCCTGCCTCCACCCTGCCTCCACCCTGCCTCCACCCTGCCCTCCACCCTGCCTCCACCCTGCTCTCCACCCTGCCTCCACCCTGCCTCCACCCTGCCCTCCACCCTGCCTCCACCCTGCCTCCACCCTGCCTCCACCCTGCCCTCCACCCTGCCTCCACCCTGCCCTCCACCCTGCCCCCACCCTGCCTCCACCCTGCCCTCCACCCTGCCTCAACCCTGCCTCCACCCTGCCTCCACCCTGCCTCAACCCTGCCCCCACCCTGCCTCCACCCTGCTCTCCACCCTGCCTCCACCCTGGCTCCACCCTGCCTCCACCCTGCCTCCACCCTGCCTCCACCCTGCCTCCACCCTGCCTCCACCCTGCCTCCACCCTGCCTCCACCCTGGCTCTACCCTGCCTCCACCCTGCCTCCACCCTGGCTCCACCCTGCCTCCACCCTGCCTCCACCCTGCCTCCACCCTGCCTCCACCCTGCCTCCACCCTGGCTCCACTCTGGCTCCACCCTGCCTCCACCCTGCCTCCACCCTGCCTCCACCCTGCCTCCACCCTGCCTCCACCCTGCCTCCACCCTGCCTCCACCCTGGCTCCACTCTGGCTCCACCCTGCCTCCACCCTGCCTCCACCCTGCCTCCACCCTGCCTCCACCCTGCCTCCACCCTGCCTCCACCCTGGCTCTACCCTGCCTCCACCCTGCCTCCACCCTGCCTCCACCCTGCCTCCACCCTGCCTCCACCCTGGCTCCACTCTGGCTCCACCCTGCCTCCACCCTGCCTCCACCCTGGCTCCACCCTGCCTCCACCCTGCCTCCACCCTGCCTCCACCCTGCCCCCACCCTGCCTCCACCCTGCCTCCACCCTGGCTCCACCCTGCCTCCACCCTGCCTCCACCCTGCCTCCACCCTGCCTCCACCCTGCCTCCACCCTGCCTCCACCCTGGCTCTACCCTGCCTCCACCCTGCCTCCACCCTGCCTCCACCCTGCCTCCACCCTGGCTCTACCCTGCCTCCACCCTGCCTCCACCCTGCCTCCACCCTGCCTCCACCCTGCCTCCACCCTGGCTCCACTCTGGCTCCACCCTGCCTCCACCCTGCCTCCACCCTGGCTCCACCCTGCCTCCACCCTGCCTCCACCCTGCCTCCACCCTGCCTCCACCCTGCCTCCACCCTGCCTCCACCCTGCCTCCACCCTGGCTCCACTCTGGCTCCACCCTGCCTCCACCCTGCCTCCACCCTGCCTCCACCCTGCCTCCACCCTGCCTCCACCCTGGCTCCACCCTGGCTCCACCCTGCCTCCACCCTGCCTCCACCCTGCCTCCACCCTGGCTCCACTCTGGCTCCACCCTGCCTCCACCCTGCCTCCACCCTGCCTCCACCCTGCCTCCACCCTGCCTCCACCCTGCCTCCACCCTGGCTCCACTCTGGCTCCACCCTGCCTCCACCCTGCCTCCACCCTGCCTCCACCCTGCCTCCACCCTGCCTCCACCCTGCCTCCACCCTGGCTCCACCCTGCCTCCACCCTGCCTCCACCCTGCCTCCACCCTGGCTCCACCCTGCCTCCACCCTGCCTCCACCCTGGCTCCACCCTGCCTCCACCCTGCCTCCACCCTGCCTCCTGGACTTGTGTGTATGTGCTGCGACTCCTGTAGCTGCCTCCCCGTGTGGCGCAGACGCCTGCTCTCTTGTCTCCCGTTTCCTTCTTCATTACCTTACACTTCTTGGGATTTAATTCTAGCAACCATTTGTTTTCCACTACAGGAGTGTGCCAATGTCCTCCTTTGGAATGTAGAGGAGAGAGTAGTATGAATACACATGTAAGATACTGGAATGTCAGGTTCCAGACCTGTTGTTACTACTCTGACAGATACCCAACCACATGGACTAGACGGTAGAGCGACGTCAAAGTGATTGGGCACCATTCCTTTCCTCCATCCTATCCTAAATCGTTATCCTCACATACTTTCCAAGTGCTATATGGTTGTTGTTGTTGAAGATTCGCTACCTGGAACTAAAAGATCCAAGTAGCACGGGCTATGGTGAACCCGTAGTGGAGTACTATATGGTGGTAATGGCTTGGCGCTCTCTCCTGATGATTACTTAACCATACAGTGACATCTATGGCAGCCAGTGCAAAGTAATTTGGCGCCTTCAGTAGCCAACTTTGTACACGTTCCTTCTGCAGTTACCGGATCAGCCTGGCTGTCTTGGCTCGCAGGTTACGAAGTCAAACAGCCTCATAGATCTGATAACACACAATGGAAGGCTGGCCATAAGTTAGACCAGGAAATAGTCAACAAGCAACTCATAGCATCACTGTGGCGGTGTGGAGGCCCATAGGGGCGGGGCGAAGCATAGGAACCTGGTCCTCCAGTACAGACCAGAGACTGTGGCAAGGGCAGACCAGAGACTGCGGCAAGGGCAGACCAGAGACTGTGGCAAGGGCAGACCAGAGACTGTGGCAAGGGCAGACCAGAGACTGCGGCAAGGGCAGACCAGAGACTGTGGCAAGGGCAGACCAGAGACTGCGGCAAGGGCAGACCAGAGACTGTGGCAAGGGCAGACCAGAGACTGCGGCAAGGGCAGACCAGAGACTGTGGCAAGGGCAGACCAGAGACTGCGGCAAGGGCAGACCAGAGACTGTGGCAAGGGCAGACCAGAGACTGCGGCAAGGGCAGACCAGAGACTGTGGCAAGGGCAGACCAGAGACTGTGGCAAGGGCAGACCAGAGACTGCGGCAAGGGCAGACCAGAGACTGTGGCAAGGGCAGACCAGAGACTGCGGCAAGAACAGAGACTGCGGCAAGGGTAGGCCAGAGACTGCAACAAGGACAGACCAGAGACTGCGGCAAGGACAGACCAGAGACTGCGGCAAGGACAGACTACGGCAAGACCAGAGACTGCGGCAAGAACAGAGACTGCGGCAAGGACAGAGACTGCGGCAAGGACAGAACAGAGACTGCGGCAAGGACAGAGACTGCGGCAAGAACAGAGACTGCGGCAAGGGCAGCAGCAGCTGCACCAAGAGCACTACAGAATCCGTCAATAAAAATCCTTGAAAACATCTCAACTGTTACCAAGTAAAAGAATTCCTTCAGCGGGCAAGAGGAAAGCCTTAAGGCCGAGAGTCTCAGCCAACTCGACGGGACTTCCACCCTTGCAGCTCGCTCTCTCCTTCCTCCTCCGAATATCAGTCAACGGTCAAAATGTGAACAACGGCCGACCATTTCGAAAAATTTCGCTCAGGGCGATAAATTCTTCGGTTTTCCAGCCAAATGGAATAACCCTCGGTTGGGGTAGAGGTAGGTGTGAGTGAGGGGTAGAGGTAGATGTGAGTAAGAGGTAGAGGTAGGTGTGAGTGAAGGTAGTGGCGGTAAATGAGGCCGACGACCTCTTCAAAATTCCCGCCAAAAGAGCGGCCAGAAAAGGTGGTTTAACGGTTCGTTGCTGAGGTCTTGATCCTGGGATACTGCCTCTGGGATACTGCCTCTGGGACACTGCCTCTGGGATACTGCCTCTGGGATACTGCCTCTGGGATATTGCCTCTGGGATATTGCCTCTGGGATATTGCCTCTGGGATACTGCGTCTGGGACACTGCCTCTGGGACACTACCTCTGGGACACTGCCTCTGGGACACTGCCTCTGGGATGGGGTGCACAATAAACTACAAAGTGGTGCCACTGACCACTTTTTTTTTTAACTCTGCGAGCATTATATATCTCAGTCACCACATTATTGACCCTCCGGTCATTAGGCACTATTGGGCATCTACAATCAACTTGGGGGGGGGGGGAGAAGAAGCATCAGGTGAAAGTAAATGTTGCCCAAACGCTACTGTCCTTTCCGATCGATTTCTCAGACTTGGGTTATGAGTCAACGACGTAGTCTACTGCGCCACGAGATAGGTGGGGGGGGGGAAGGGAGTTGGTCGGGAACAAGGGGTCACCTTCTCTGTCTCCCCCCCCCCATCCCCTCACCCCCCCCCCCCCCCTCCTGTAAGTACATAGGGGAAAAAATCCTATGTAAATAGGATAGGATATTTACCTACGTCTGGGAGGCGGTGTTGCCAACCAGCTGGCGGCAAGAGTGAGCACTCCCCCGACCACACCAATGCCCCTGTTACCTAGCAGTAAAATAGGTACCTGGGTGTTAGTCAGCTGTCACGGGCTGCTTCCTGGGGGTTGGAGGCCTGGTCGAGGACCGGGCCGCGGGGACACTAAAGCCCCGAAATCATCTCAAGATAACCTCAAGTCTCTACTCCAGTGTTGCCAAGACCACACCAATGCTGTGTTTTTATTTTCATTTTTTTTAATATATATCTGAGGACGAGTTTATAAGGCAGAGTCACTCTGTGCCACTCCCCCGACCAACACTGCCACACCCCCGACCAACACCGCCACACCCCCGACCAACACCGCCACACCCCCGACCAACACTGCCACACCCCCGACCAACACCGCCACACACCCCCGACCAACACCGCCACACCCCCGACCCACATCCTAATCGCAATATGATAAGCCTGCATGGCCAGATCTTATGCAACATATCGGATTGCACAGTCTCTTCCTGCAGTGTTTTTGTTCATTAATCCCCTGCCATTGTCTTCCTCGGCCACCCTTTCTCCCTCCCAGCGTGGGGCGCCCCGCTCCTGTCCACCCAGGCCAGGCAGCCCCTATTGGTCCAGGGGAGGCACCTCCTATTGGTCCAGGCCAGGCAGCCCCTATTGGTCCTAGCCAGGCAGCTCCTATTGGTCCAGGCCAGGCAGCTCCTATTGACCCAGGCCAGGCAGCTCCTATTGACCCAGGCCAGGCAGCTCCTATTGGTCCAGGCCAGGCACCTCCTATTGACCCAGGCCAGGCAGCCCCTATTGGTCCAGGGGAGGCACGTCCTATTGGTCCCGGCAGCTCCTATTGGTCCAGGCAGCTCCTATTGGTCCAGGCCAGGCAGCTCCTATTGGTCCAGGCCAGGCAGCTGCTATTGGTCCAGGCCAGGTAGCTCCTATTGACCCAGGCCAGGCAGCTGCTATTGGTCCAGGCCAGGCAGCTGCTATTGGTCCAGGCCAGGCAGCTCCTATTGACCCATATAAAACCCTTGTTCGATGCCTTGTGGTCTATATACGTGTCAGCCTTGGCTCCAGTGTTCCATTTCTACCTTGTGTTGGTGTTGCGAGGAGTGCAGTGTTCTCCCGTCACGCGCACACCGTTATCTTCAGGTTATCTTGAGATGATTTCGGGGCTTAGTGTCCCCGCGGCCCGGTCCTCGACCAGGCCTCCACCCCCAGGAAGCAGCCCGTGACAGCTGACTAACTCCCAGGTACCTATTTACTGCTAGGTAACAGGGGCATCAGGGTGAAAGAATCTCTGCCCATTGTTTCTCGCCGGCGCCCGGGATCGAACCCGGGACCACAGGATCACGCGTCCAGTGCTCTGTCCTCTCAGCCACCGGGTCCAGCTTACACCGTCGCCACAACCATGTAACAACCTTACCCTTCTGCGTGCTAAATGTAACCTTGCGGGTGCTCACTCTTCATTTCTAATGTACATTTACTTTGCTCATGTTCCGCCTTTCTCTGTCACTTTCTTGAGCATAAATTGAGTATGATGTATTGATCCCAGTGAGGTGCTGGAGGTGGGGTTGGGGAAGGGGGAGGGGGGATCCTGGCTGCTCTTTGGAGTCGTATTGTTTTCATGAACCTATAACCCAAATCCTTGAGAAAACTGTTGTCATTACATATGTTGTTGCTCATCGTGGCCTAGTGGGCAATGCATGTGCTTGGCCTGATCCGGGATGCAAATTCGAATTCTATCACATTGCTCTAGAGAAAACCCATGTTGCTAACTCCTCTTCAACATTTGTTTACTATTTTCTTCTTCCTTCCTTAGTTTTTCATCAAAATCTAGTTTTGCATCTATCCCAGTCTATTTATGCATCTATCCCAGTCTATCCCGTGTCTATTTATATTATTACATTACGTTACAGCTTACAGAACACATACACTCATGACCATCACTTTTCATAACTTCCTCCAGCTCTGCGGAGACGGGATGAGTGCCCGTGGTTCAGCAGCCATTTCAGCTCTGTAGTGTGACACTGGGACGCTGCAACAGGAAACTGGCTGCTTTTGGGTCTCTTGTTTGCTGAATGAGTTGCTTTGCCTCTTTTACAAACTGAAGTGAACATTTCCCCCCGGCGCCCATGGTCTCAGAACCTATTGGTACGGACCTTTAACAATGGCATAAGTCCATGTACTAATAGTTTTCTGTGACTCCTTGAAGGTGGTCACCCCACCATCCTCAGGTCTACTCTACCACATATATACGTATGAGCACATGTAGATGTACATGTGTAGTCCCACACAACTGCTTACCATCACGTCATGGTTGTAGGGTAATTCCATATCAGAGTACTTGTGACTGTTGTCAGGTCTGAACATTTGAGGTTCCCGTTGTGCTGGACACTTGGCTGTAGCCAAACTGTCCTTAATAATGTCACTGAAAACTTGTTGTGTAGCAATTTTGTTTTTTTTTGTCTCTGCCTTATGACAGATGAGACCATGGCTGCCATGTTGGTATGCCGACTGATGGCCGCACCTGTGTTCGGTGGCGACAGTAATACTCAGGTCCGTCAACAATACTTAAGACCCGAAGGTCCAAGCAGGTGGCCAAGTGGGAACTAGGGACAGCCAACAGAAAGTCCCCAACATGAGGAGCACGCACAACAAGAAGGTATGCTTTATCTTTCCCAGAAGCTGACTCAAGAATTGCTGAGGCAATATTCTCTCTGACTGCAATCGTTTGGTCGGAGGTGACGAGCCTTCAAGACTATATACACAGACATAGTAAATGGGGAACAGGTGGAGGACTACAAGAGATCGCATCATTTAAGCATTCATGTGTGAGGGAGCTGTGGTCGAGCCCGTGCTGTGGTCGACCCCGTGCTGTGGTCGACCCCGTGCTGTGGTCGACCCCGTCCTGTGGTCGACCCGAGCTCATGCGACCTAGTGGGTCGCATGATATATGCATACTTGTATATACAGACTTGTATTCTGTATATACAAGTCACCTAAAGGGGTAGAGAGAGAGACTAACATCTAAACGTCCTATTGACTACTAATTGTTCCAACAATATTATAGGCCTACGACCCACGTGTCCAGCTCAGCAGCACCTCTAAGAGACAGGACCTCTATAGCGTCTGAGAAGCAGCACCTGGACGCCTAACTCGCCCACAGATTAGCACCAGCACCATCTGAGGAAGACAGGAAGGTTACCAGCTGACCCAAGAGAGCTCGGGCCGGGCTTGGGGAGTAGAAGAACTCCCAGAACCCCATCAACCAGGTATCAACCAGGTATCAACCAGAGTGCCTGGCCACCAATCTTATCCACACGTCGCTCAGTCAGGTGGCATGGCACCCACGACACAGGCACCCAGCTGCCAGCTGTCAACAGTGCCACACTACTCCACACGGAAGTCCCAGACAAGTGCCAAGTGAACACCCGTCGTCACTACACTTCGCGGGAAGGAGCGACCCTACTCGACACTTGCCCTCGGGCGACTCTCAAGGAACACCTCATTGTCAGGGGAAAGGTGAAGTAATTATGAGCAGAAACAGCTAAGCCAGTATGACTCTAATAGCACTTGGAAGGGATACTAGGACCAGGAGCTGGGATATGAGGACCAGGAGCGGGGATCTGAGGACCAGGAGCTGGGATCTGAGGACCAGGAGCTGGGATATGAGGACCAGGAGCTGGGATCTGAGGACCAGGAGCGGGAATCTGAGGACCAGGAGCTGGGATCTGAGGACCAGGAGCGGGGATCTGAGGACCAGGAGCTGGGATATGAGGACCAGGAGCGGGGATATGAGGACCAGGAGCTGGGATATGAGGACCAGGAGCTGGGATATGAGGACAAGGAGCTGGGATATGAGGACAAGGAGCTGGGATATGAGGACAAGGAGCTGGGATATGAGAACCAGGAGCTGGGATATGAGGACAAGGAGCTGGGATATGAGGACAAGGAGCTGGGATATGAAGACCAGGAGCTGGGATATGAGGACCAGGATCTGGGATATGAGGACCAGGAGCTGCGATATGAGGACCAGGAGCTGGGATATGAGGACCAGGAGCTGGGATATGAGCACAAGGAGCTGGGATATGAGCACAAGGAGATGGGATATGAGAACAAGGAGCTGGGATATGAGCACAAGGAGATGGGATATGAGGACAAGGAGCTGGAATATAAAATCGAAACAAATGAACGGTGCCCAACCACTTGGACCATGGGGGATCGAACACCGACCCTGCAAGAAGCGAGGCCGAGGCTCTACCGCCCAGGATAAGTGGTTGGACCGGCTGCTCCAGGAGCCTACACCCTTCACATCCACGCGGCTATGTAATTCTGAATGATATACGTAGCATAGAGCTATCTATATATATGTATATATATATATATATATATATATATATATATATATATATATATATATATATATATATATATATATATATATATATATATATACATATATATATATATATATATATATATATATATATATATATATATATATATACATATATATATATATATATATTATTGAAGGCTGGGTCTTGTGACACTCAGATTTCAATAGCTGGGCCCACAATATACACGTTGTGCTCAGTATATGCTGTGTATATAGTATATATGCATTGTGTTCAGTAACTCTCTGTATATAGTATATCATTGTGTTCAGTATATCTGTTTTTATAGTACAGTATATTGTGTTCAGTATAGTCTGTATATAGGATATATTGTTCAGTATTTTCTGTACATTCTGTATATATATATACTATACTATGTGTCAGTATAGTATGTATATTCTGTATATTTCGTATAATAAGGACTTCGGCTTATATTCAGTTTATTTAGTATATTCAGTATATGCAGTATATACATGGTATTGTATACACTTGTGTATATATGCTATACATGGGGGGATATTCAGTATTCAGCATATTCAATATACTCGGTATTGGCTTGAGTTCTGTAATCACAAGACTACGCTTGGATTTTCTACTGGATTATCTGGATTATATGTTATGAATATATAATAACCTGTGACAGGTATGAATTGGTCATTGTGCCAAGGTATACTACTGTGTAGGGAGCGTTGAACTGATAGGTTATCGTGGGCTGGCGGAAGGGTTAACATACGATAGCGCTTGCCCCTAGATGATAGCTGATAGGGTATCGTAGAGGATTGTCAAGGCCTGCCTCGCCCACGTACGATATCGCATGGGAGACAGCTGAGGGCGACCATGGGGGGTGGTCACACCCATGTATTATGGGGGTAGACAGTCGAGGACGACCTTGAAGGAGGGTGGGAGCCACACTCATCACCTGAGAGACAGTCGAGGACGACCTTGAAGGAGGGTGGGAGCCACACTCATCACCTGAGAGACAGTCGAGGACGACCTTGAAGGAGGGTGGGAGCCACACTCATCACCTGAGAGACAGTCGAGGACGACCTTGAAGGAGGGTGGGAGCCACACTCATCACCTGAGAGACAGTCGAGGACGACCTTGAAGGAGGGTGGGAGCCACACTCATCACCTGAGAGACAGTCGAGGACGACCTTGAAGGAGGGTGGGAGCCACACTCATCACCTGAGAGACAGTCGAGGACGACCTTGAAGGAGGGTGGGAGCCACACTCATCACCTGAGAGACAGTCGAGGACGACCTTGAAGGAGGGTGGGAGCCACACTCATCACCTGAGAGACAGTCGAGGATGATCTGGTTCCCCCTTCGTGAAAATCGGCACCACATTAGCAACCCTCCATGCTCCTGCTTGACTCTCTTCATATATTATCACTGAAAGACAAAGACTCATTAACCTCGTATTTTTGTAACATTATTTTAAGCACCCTGTGCTTAAAAGGTCTTAAGTCTGTGCTTAATAGGGGCCGGTCGGCCGAGCGGACAGCACGCTGGACTTGTGATCCTGTGGTTCCGGGTTCGATCCCAGGCGCCGGCGAGAAACAATGGGCAGAGTTTCTTTCACCCTATGTCCCTGTTACCTAGCAGTAAAATAGGTACCTGGGTGTTAGTCAGCTGTCACGGGCTGCTTCCTCAGGCATAAAGGCATCTGAGACACTTGGCCCCTGGGGTAGGGGCACCTTGAGTTTTCTCAAAGAATTGGGTTCTAGGCTCAGTGACACTACCAGAGACCCAGGATTTGCTAGTTTCTTGTTGCAGTGCCTCAGTGTGGCACTCCAGAGGGGAAACGCCTGATGTAGCCTCGGCTCAAGCTCCAAAAGATCCACAAGCTTTAACCTTTCATTGTATTCAGCAAGGTGCTTCATGTAACCTTCAAATATCAAATGAAGCAAAACAAAACATAAAAAGAAGTGGGTTGGTAGGACAAAATAACATGGCGCCTACATTGGTGGGGACCTTAAAGTCCCCTCTAATGCTTCTCCGAGGCTATGGGTCCTCTTCTTCCTGCCAGAGGTGCTACCCCCCTATGTCTGAATCTCTTATTATCGACAGGTTAGGTTAGGGTTGTCTATAGAGTAGTGATGACGTAGAAGGGTACATACTTTTCACAGGTCTTAGACCCGATTCCACAGACGAGTATACCTGACTTGCATACCTGTATACTGGTTCACGGTCCTAATCTGTCATTCTCCATCACTCTCAACGGTAATCTTCGATGCCTCTTGTTGCCTGCCTTCAGAAGGCCTCCTGACTCAGGAGACTCCATTCAGCATTTACACAACCTCTTACGAAACCTGTACATCTTTCCTCAATCATGAAGGCTTTGTTTACGTTTATTAAATAATTTATAAGTGAAGTTGTGAAGTTTCCAAGCTCGTGTACTGATTAATATATATAAACAAAGCCACCGTGATTAAGGAGAGATGTACAGGTTTCGTCAGTGGTTGTGTAAATGTTTGATGGTGGAGCCACATACCCATCCTGGGAGTGGTAGTGGAGAACGGTCACAACAGTCTGCATGATCAAGAGCACTGAAATGTGTGTAAGTGTCTTGGGAACACATTACGTGTCCTCTACGACACACACAAGTGTCTTGGGGACACTCTGACCGTCTCACTGGTGGACAATAGTAAACATACCCATTATGCCCTCCCCCGTCACCTCTCTCCTCACCCGTCACCCGTCAGCGATGCCCTTCCCCCCCCAGGCTCCAGGGTACGAAGCACACGCCCCCGCCAGGAGGGCCAGAAGGGTCTCTGACCAGCAAACTTGCACCCCTCTAAACTCATCACGTATTTACGCACTCACAGACGAAACCTGTACATCTTTCCCCAGTCACGGCGGCCGTGTTTACATATATTAATCAGTTTACGAGCACGGAAGCACTATATACGAGGTTGTTTGTAACAATAATAACCTCGGGTTGTGAGGTTTACAAGTTCGTAAACCGATTAATGTAAACAAACTCACAGTGATTGAGGAAAGATGTACAGGTTCCGTAAGCTGGCTCCGGAAGTCATTACAGGACCCGTGTACCGTTACCGTAAGGGCTCGTGCCTCGCACGTTTAATAGTCGTGGTAGTTAGGGTAGTTAGGGGTAGTAGGTGGTAATTAATGTGAATGATGTAAGGGGTGATTAAGGGGAGGGTTAATGGTTTTTATTAAGGGGGTGGTTAAGGGTAGCTTAAGGTGGTGGTTAAGGGACGGTTAAGGGAAGTTTAAGGGGGGGTTGTTGCAGGGTGGTTAAGGGGGGGGGGTTGTTAAGAAGGTGTGGTCTGGCAGTTAGTACTACTATAGTCTGGGTCCATTCACGTTATTATTCCTCTGCGACAACCCAACACCTGTGGTGGTGGTAGGTGTTGACCCAACACCTGTGGTGGTAGTGGTAGGTGTTGACCCAACACCTGTGGTGGTGGTAGGTGTTGACCCAACACCTGTGGTGGTAGTGGTAGGTGTTGACCCAACACCTGTGGTGGTGGTAGATAGAGACCTCCCCCCCATTCTTGGGACCTTCTGGAAGGTCATTACCACTAACCACCAAACACCCCAACTACACAATTCAACACACAAAACAAGCCTGCCATAAACAAACCAACAGCAACACAACACACACACACACCTGTCCAATCACCATTACACACATGCACGAAATTCACAAAGGAACAGTCTACCGTGACTCCTGTACTATTGTTCAGGTTTGGTCAACTATATACTGGCTGTTTATAATTGTTTGTCCCGGCAACTGTGTCTGAACAACTCTGCTCGCTGATTGTACCCCCCCCCCTCCAACTACGAGGATCCACCCGACTGTTGTGGCCCGCCTCGGAATATTTGGAGTTTGTATCATCGTACATGAGGACAAGGGTCTCTGTACTCTTCCTCCTCCTCCCCCCTGCATGTTGTGTGTCTGTTGGGCGGCCTTTGTGAGGTAATCATTCAGACGGTTAGTTCCCCCCTCTCACTGTTTCCTGCCTCTCTGTCTGTCTCTGTCTCTCTCTCTCTCTCTCTCTCTCTCTCTCTCTCTCTCTCTCTCTCTCTCTCTCTCTCTCTCTCTCTGTATATACTGAGTTCTTTTTTCTGTCTCCCCAGTTCCCGCCTCCGGCCTCCGACCCTTAACTTCCTTCTTAAATTCCTCCCCTCCTGTCTTCCCTTCCCTCCCCTCCCCTCTCCCCTCCTGTCTTCCCTTCCCTCCCCTATCCTCTCCCCTCCTGTCTCCCTTCCCTCCCCTCCCCTCTCCCCTCCCACGCACGAGGGAGCCAGCAACGGAGCTCCCAAGTTGCAGGAATAAGCTGCGAGGAATATGAGCTCAGACAACGCCGCCCGTCCTCATAAACAAGGGCCCAAATGCGCGCTATACACAGTACGTTAAAGCCGATGACTGCATCTCTGAGGTCGGCCGCCGCTTGCACGAGCCTAGCCTGTGGACGGGATGTGCTTTGAAGCACTGCTCAAACCACATTTAGGGAGGCTGTTGAACGCTAATCTCATAGTCTGAAGTAGTTTGGCGCTTTCCCCTGATAATTCTCTCTCTCTCTCTCTCTCTCTCTCTCTCTCTCTCTCTCTCTCTCTCTCTCTCTCTCTCTCTCTCTCTCTCTCTCTCTCTCTCTCTCTCTCTCTCTCTCTCTCTCTCTCCTTGTCTAAAGACCTGTTCACTTGAGACAGTTATGTAAGTTCCAGCTGAGTCTGGAGGCAAGAGCTAAGATGAACAACTCAGCGGGTGTTCTTCCTATTGAGAAGGGGGGGGGGGCGGGGGTTGTTGAACATGTTGCAGTGGTGGTGTGTTCACTCACAGGATGAGTCACGCTGCCCAATACTGTCACTATGGCGGTGTGTCCACTCACAGGATGAGTAGCGCTGCCCAATACTGTCACTATGGCGGTGTGTTCACTCACAGGATGAGTAGCGCTGCCCAATACTGTCACTATGGCGGTGTGTCCACTCACAGGATGAGTAGCGCTGCCCAATACTGTCACTATGGCGGTGTGTCCACTCACAGGATGAGTAACGCTGCCCAATACTGTCACTATGGCGGTGTGTCCACTCACAGGATGAGTAGCGCTGCCCAATACTGTCACTATGGCGGTGTGTTCACTCACAGGATGAGTAGCGCTGCCCAATACTGTCACTATGGCGGTGTGTCCACTCACAGGATGAGTCACGCTGCCCAATACTGTCACTATGGCGGTGTGTCCACTCACAGGATGAGTAGCGCTGCCCAATACTGTCACTATGGCGGTGTGTCCACTCACAGGATGAGTAACGCTGCCCAATACTGTCACTATGGCGGTGTGTCCACTCACAGGATGAGTAGCGCTGCCCAATACTGTCACTATGGCGGTGTGTTCACTCACAGGATGAGTAACGCTGCCCAATACTGTCACTATGGCGGTGTGTTCACTCACAGGATGAGTAACGCTGCCCAATACTGTCACTATGGCGGTGTGTTCACTCACAGGATGAGTAACGCTGCCCAATACTGTCACTATGGCGGTGTGTTCACTCACAGGATGAGTGACGCTGCCCAATACTATCACTATGGCGGTGTGTTCACTCACAGGATGAGTGGCGCTGCCCAATACTGTCTCTATGGCGGTGTGTTCACTCACAGGATGAGTAACGCTGCCCAATACTATCACTATACCCATAATCACTCACAGGATGAGTGTGTGAACTTCCAGTTATCTCCCCCTTCACAGCAAAAAAAAAAAAAAAAAAAAAAACTGTATTTGCCTAATTGAGGAAGCCAATTATAAAGTGGCGTTTGTTTGTTACAATGTTCTTGTTCTGTAGCCCACTATGCCAGGGTGTTTGTGTCCTGTCTACCAGGGTGTTTGTGACCTGTCTGTCACGGTGTTTGAGTCCTGTCTAGTATTTATTAATAAAAACTAGACATTTCCTGTCATTCTCCCGTCCTCTCGACAAGAACCCGTCTCTGGTAAGTATGGTTGCGGGTGTTTCCTCAGTGGTTAATTCTGGTCATTACACGCCCATTTTCCTCATAGAATTCTATATTGTGGCGTTGATAACCCGTCCTCTTAAAAATAACGTCCACTATTGGCCAAAAGTGGACGTAATTTGAAATGAAATCGACTCACAAAAGTGACGTACTATCCCGTTTTGTGCTTGAGTCGTCCGGCTTACTCGGTAAGGTTAGAAGAGGAAACTTTCAGTTAACGTTTTTCATAACGTTTTGAAACTTTATGAGAATTTCCTGCCCACCTAACCTATCAGAGGACCCTTAACTTACTGTTGTTGAAAAAAATCCCAAATTTATTTTCATTTTTTTCATTTTCAAATTACGTCCACTTTCGGCCATACGGGTAAATGGCCAAAAGTGACGTTATTTTTAAGAGGACAGGTTGTTTCAGTCGTGGCCACCAGGGGGCGAGAGTGGTGTATGGCCACCAGGCAACCCGCCCTCAGGCCTGGGGGCCAGATTCACGAAGCAGTTACACGAGTACTTACGATTGTGTACATCTTTCCTCAATCTTTGACGGCTTTGGTTACATTTATTAAACAGTTTACAAGTTTGAAAACTTCCCAATCAACCTGTTGTTATTGTTATAAACAATCTCTAGGTGCTTCGGAGCTCATTAACTGTTTAATAATTGTAAACAAAGCCGCCAAAAATTTAGAAAAGATGTACAGGTTCGTAAGTGCTTGTGTAACTGCTTCATGAATCTGGCCCCAGGCTCGTTAAAGCACACACCCCCATGCCCACCTACCCCCCAGACGCATTCAACAATTTTAATGTAGTGCATTAAAAATAGCTTTTATTCTCATGTATAAATTAATCTTATTTTCATTAAAGTTCCATGTATAGTTAGGCGCAGGTATAGGTTAGGTTAGGTTAAGTTAGGTTAGGTTAAGTTAGGTTAGGTGTTTAGGTTCTGTTGGCGATTATTTGTATTTGAAGTACGTGAGTGAAGCATTTATAGCGTTGTGGTTCGAACAGAGGACGTGAGCGAAGCACTTGTTCCGGAAGTGTTCGGACGTCATCAGTTGTGAGTCGTGTGTAAACAGTTTTTCATTCATGAACAGGAGTGGATTAACGAGCAGTTGGCCTTTGTTGCCGAGGCCGGGCCGCACCAGGCAGGAAGTGATCAGGTGAGACAATGTTGCTGCCACCAACTGCCCGTAAGCATCAACCAGCGGTCATTCCATACACCCATAAACCCCCCGTGTTGATGAATGACAGACACCTCACACACGCCTCTAAACTGACACCACACAGTGAGTCACAGGAAAGCCACTCTGGCCATCAAGGAAAGCCATTTCAAGCCTGTTAGCACTAATACAACTCTATCTTGAGTGGTATTCAGCATTTCACTTACCCCTAATATATTTTTCGGAGCGTTGGCGAGTTGGTGAATGTAAAAATAGGAGAATATGGTTGTTGTTGTTGATTTAGGGGCGACGACGATCGTGGGATCGGATAGAATATGGTTGTTAAGTGGTTGGTGAGGTTGCAGGACCGGACACGGCGCATGGAGAGACAGCCATGGAGGTCACCGACCCCACGTGACCTGGGTCAAGGTCAGCCCTGGTCATGGAGGGTAGAGGCACACTTGTTCCCTGCTGCTACTCGCCACCACACTTGTATACTCCTCCTCCCTCCACCCACACTATTCACCTACCACCGCCGCCTCTACACCTGGGCAGCGTACAAGCCAACTGTGATGGCACACACTGTGCTTGTCAGTACTGTGAACAGTGTACTCTATATAACAAAAGTTAAATGGATCAAACGATGGTTTGTATATAAGTTGGAGATTACCTGGTTGTTCAACGATTAGGCGGGGTCGTATTCCGGGGAAAATGAGGATTAGGGACTAAGCCCGAAACGTTATGCGCGCTGGTGACTGTACAAGACTGTAAGAACTCTTGTATATATAAATAAATACATAAATAGTGTTAGTTGCCCTCATGTGAACTATGGGTACTTCTCGTGGCTGATGGTCAAATCGTACACAAATAGGCGATTCGACACGCCTCGTTTTCTGTTGCTGAAAACATTTATTTATTTATTTTCTTTTATTTCTATACAAGAAGGTACATTGGGTTTGAGAGAATACATAGCATAGTATTTACAATCTTGTAAAGCCACTAGTACTCGCAGCGTTTCGGGCAAACCATATATATTGTTAAGTTAGGTTAGGCTTTGTTGGGCTCGACTGGGTTACGATGTATTCGCTTAGGCTGTGTTAATTCAGGTTAGGTAAGGTTAGGTAGGTTTCAGATCCTTTTTTCTTTTTTATTCAGCTACTCGGAAGAAAAGTTCCAACGTAGCACGAGCTATGGTGAGCCCGTAGTGGACTTGCCTGCCACAGGGGCCAGATTCACGAAGCAGTTACGAAAACATTTACGAACCTGTACATTTTTTCTCAATCTTTGGCGGCTTTGTTTACAATTATTAAACAATGAACTCCGAAGCACCAGGAGGCTGTTTATAACAATAACAACAGTTGATTGGGAGGTTTTCATGCTTGTAAACTGTTTAATAAATGTAACCAAAGCCGTCAAAGGTTGAGGAAAAATGTATACACGTCCGTAAGTACTTGCGTAACTGCTTCGTAAATCTGACCCCAGGAGCGGAGCTGTAACTCTTTTTCAGATCCGTTGCTAAAGTCTTGTGTAGGACGGGAGTTGTATCCGTTCTCACGGGGGAACTAATTCAGTAAGGTCAGTGGCGGGTTGTCAGCCAGCGTGAGGGAGAGGGGAAGAGGAGTGGCGGGTGATAGGATGTTCCCAGCATCTGGCGGCAGGTGGCAGGAACCGCAGGTGGCAGGAACGGAAGGTGGCGGCAACAGCAGGCGCCAGGGATGGCAGCCGGCCTGGAGAGTCATCGCGATGGCAGCCTTTCCTTATCTCGGGCGGCCTCTATTCATCACCGGGTCATCACGGATCCTCAATCTTCATTTACAATTATTCCCACCGCGGGAAAAAAAGACGCCACGGGGAAACAAAGTCATCACAGAGGAGAAAAGGCGGGAAAAAATAGAGTATTTCCTGTGAGTGGTGAAAGGGAGTGGAGGGAAAATGGTACACAAGACGCAGGATATAACGGAGGGAGCGCCTCCTGGGGACAGGGTAAACTCTGCTATTACCTCACGCTCCTGCTTGCTCCCCCCTACCTCCCCACCTCTTTCCTTCTCCACCCTCCCTCTCTCCCTCCCTCTTTCCTTCCCCTCCCGCCACTCAAAGCCCCTGCTGACCCGACGACCTACTTCGCGGGCTCCCGTTCCACGTATTGTCCTCCCTCCAACCCCTTTCCGTCTTGCACTGCTATTACTGACCCTCCTTAATTCCCTCCCTCTTTCCTGTCCCTCCCTCCTTACCGCAAAGGGCCTCCTGACCCGACAACCCACTCCCACAGTTGTAGCTCCCATCCCTCCCTGGCGGAGACACCTAGGGCTCCCTCAAGGCTCGGTCTTGTGCCCTTCGCTGTTCCTAATCTATCCGATTGGCCTTCATGATGGAGAGAGAGTAGGGTCAAAAACCTGAGAAAAGTGTGAATCCCTCTACGTCATCGCCGCTCTGTAAACAAACCTAACCTATCCCAACCCAAGCTAACCTGAGACATCCCAACCTATCCCAACCCAAGCTAACCTGAGACATCCCAAACTATCCCAACCCAAGCTAACCTGAGACATCCCAACCTATCCCAACCCAAGCTAACCTGAGACATCCCAACCTATCCCAACCCAACATAACTTATAGAAAATAAGAGATCGAATGTGTTCGAGATGCGACGTCATAAGGACGTCACAATATTCGTGCCGCTACAGGTTTTAGACCCTACTGGCAGGAAGACCTTAATGAACTCGACGAATGGCCAAAAGTGGCTAATAGAGTTCAACCACAACAACTGTAAGGTAATTAAACAGAAGCGGGTGAAATGAAACCAGAGATAACTACACCTTACGAGGATGGCCATTACCCTTAATATCTTAACACGTACCATAATAATCTTGGTTTAACTTTGTACATAAACGAGTTAGATCGTTTTTGACGTTATCGTGAGATCTTGAGATAATTTCGGGGCTTTAGCGTCCCCGCGGCCCGGTCCTCGACCAGGCCGCCTTGTCGAACATGGCATTTAGACAATAGAGGATTTTTCCTTGTTAGGCATATTCAGATTCAAGTAGAGCAACATTCTACCTTCTCCAGGGTGCAACCCACAACAGCTGCCTAGCTCCCAGGTATCTATTTACTCCTAGGTGAACAGATATATAGGGTGACAAGAAACTTCTTGCCACCCTATAAACGTCTTCCCAAACGTCTTCCTCTTCCCTTGCATCGAACCCGGGTCCAGTGGGTTCTCAGCGGACTGAAGTATCCCAGCTGTCAGTACCCCTCCCCCCCCTCTTCCTGGGACAGGAGACAGCTGGGGCAGTCGCGCACCGCTGGACGGGACTATTGTGATCGCGATCGCACCGGAAATTGCGTATTTTTCTTCGCTTTTTGAGAGCTCTTTGTCTCTGGTGTGTGTAGCTGGCGTGGTTCCCGGCCCCGGGGGACGGGTGATGGGGCAGGGGTGATGGGGAGGGGTGAAGAGGCCTCACAGGATGAGTGAGACTGGGCAATACTGTCACTATGGCGGTATATTGACTCACAGGATGAGTGGCGCTGGTCAGGAAACTCGCCCTTCAGAGCAACATTTGATAGTTATATTGTGCAAGAAGCTTGGGGTGTAGTCTCGTGGTGTATGTGACTGGGTATACTGGGGTATATGTTCAGTGTGTCTACCGTCGTGACCTGGAGCTAAGGCTTCATCATGACTACGTCCAGTACGTCAAGCTGAAGCATGTTACATGGGAAAGGCTTCGAGATAAAAAAATAATAGGATCTGGCATGTCTGGAACTTTCTGTGTATTTATAGAAAGGTAAACGTGTCGTTCTTCACGTGTCCTACTGTCTTGCGCGCACCAGCGCTCTCGCTCTCTTTCTCTCTCTCTTTCTCTCTCTCTTTCTCTCTCTCTTTCTCTCTCTCTTTCTCTCTCTCTTTCTCTCTCTCTTTCTCTCTCTCTTTCTCTCTCTCTTTCTCTCTCTCTTTCTCTCTCTCTTTCTCTCTCTCTTTCTCTCTCTCTTTCTCTCTCTCTTTCTCTCTCTCTTTCTCTCTCTCTTTCTCTCTCTCTTTCTCTCTCTCTTTCTCTCTCTCTTTCTCTCTCTCTCTCTCTCTCTCTCTCTCTCTCGCTCTCTCTCTCTCTCTCCCCCCCACCAAACACTCCCCCAGGACAAGACAAAGACCAACGTTATATCCGTTATATCCGGTAAGTTTAGAGATATACTACAAGCGGAATTAAGCAATCTGTGGTAAGGTCTCCATTACTCTGACATATGTCCTGTTGTCGGGGACAGGAAGCCTTCACATATATTATAGATATATCTATACAAGACAGGAAGCGTCTTGTATAGATATATCCCCCCCCCCCACCTCCCCCAGGTCGAACTATTGTCCCTCCTAAGGATGCAACCCCACAACAGTTGTCTAAATCCCGGGTACCTAGTTACTACTGGGTGAACAGAAGCATCGGGTGAAATGAAACGTATTCATTTGTCTCGTCCGAGGATCGAACCCCGGTTACTCGATTGCGAGTCGAGGTACTAAACCACCGTACCAGAGGACCCATCATGCGACAACTTGACAAGGAGAAGTTAGCAATCTGTGATGGAGTAATCCCCATTAGTCCTACAGCGTTACAACCTGTAGACACTCAGCACGTGGTGTATACAGGATTATTTCCTGTATAGTGAGAAGTTTTCCGCTGACGAGGCCAGACCGACCTGTGACCTTCCTCGATGTCTCGCGCCGTGACCCGCGGCCCGCGAGGTGGGTGGACAACGGCGGCCAAGAGAAGTGAGCGAAGCGCAGGAGGGACCCGCGCCAGGCGGGGCCTATATTGACCCGCGCCAGGCGGGGCCTATTGACCCGCGCCAGGCGGGGCCTATTGACCCGCGCCAGGCGGGGCCTATATTGACCCGCGCCAGGCGGGGCCTATATTGACCCGCGCCAGGCGGGGCCTATTTGTATCCACTTAAACTCGTTTATTTATGTCTAACCTACGCTTGAAACAACCCAGGGATCCCCCCCCCCTCGTCTATTGTGTCACCCGGTAATCTGTTCCACAAATCGACAGTGCTGTTTACAAACCAGTATTTACCCAGGTCTTTCCTGAACCTAAACTTACCTAATTTATATCCATTGTTTCGTTTTGCGTTGATGTAACACATTAATATTTCCCACATGTTATGGTGGTGGACTGGAGGCCTGTCACTCCACCACTGACCAGTCAGTAAGTGTGATGCTGTCCTCAACAATGTCCAGGACTAATGTAAACTTGGTGTATACTCACACACTAGCTGGATACACCTCGGGAAGTATACCGTCTGGACGTGTATTGGTATACCCTTTCATCTGCCTCTGTTGATGGACTCCCTGTTGGGTATTGGTACTGTTGGCGTTTGTCGGTCGGTCTTCTTTGGGTTCTGTCGTAGCTGTTTTAATCGTCTCTGTTGTGTGTGTCCCGGCTTGTGTGTGTCCCGGCTTGTGTGTGTCCCGGCTTGTGTGTGTCCCGGCTTGTGTGTGTCCCGGCTTGTGTGTGTCCCGGCTTTTGTGTGTGTCACGGCTTGTGTGTGTCCCGGCTTGTGTGTGTCCCGGCTTGTGTGTGTGTCACGGCTTGTGTGTGTCCCGGCTTTTGTGTGTGTCCCGGCTTTTGTGTGTGTCCCGGCTTTTGTGTG
This sequence comes from Procambarus clarkii, assembly GCF_040958095.1. NCBI lineage: Eukaryota > Metazoa > Arthropoda > Malacostraca > Decapoda > Cambaridae > Procambarus > Procambarus clarkii. The sequence continues at coordinate 5,489,397 of NC_091194.1, read as the reverse complement.
TGTCCCGGCTTGTGTGTGTCCCGGCTTGTGTGTGTCCCGGCTTGTGTGTGTCCCGGCTTGTGTGTGTCCCGGCTTGTGTGTGTCCCGGCTTGTGTGTGTCCCGGCTTTTGTGTGTGTCCCGGCTTTTGTGTGTGTCCCGGCTTTTGTGTGTGTCACGGCTTTTGTGTGTGTCCCGGCTTGTGTGTGTCCCGGCTTTTGTGTGTGTCCCGGCTTTTGTGTGTGTCCCGGCTTTTGTGTGTGTCCCGGCTTTTGTGTGTGTCCCGGCTTGTGTGTGTCCCGGCTTTTGTGTGTGTCCCGGCTTTTGTGTGTGTCCCGGCTTGTGTGTGTCCCGGCTTGTGTGTGTCCCGGCTTGTGTGTGTCCCGGCTTGTGTGTGTCCCGGCTTGTGTGTGTCCCGGCTTGTGTGTGTCCCGGCTTGTGTGTGTCCCGGCTTGTGTGTGTCCCGGCTTGTGTGTGTCCCGGCTTGTGTGTGTCACGGCTTTTGTGTGTCCCGGCTTTTGTGTGTGTCACGGCTTGTGTGTGTCCCGGCTTGTGTGTGTCCCGGCTTGTGTGTGTCCCGGCTTGTGTGTGTCCCGGCTTGTGTGTGTCCCGGCTTGTGTGTGTCCCGGCTTGTGTGTGTCCCGGCTTGTGTGTGTCCCGGCTTGTGTGTGTCCCGGCTTGTGTGTGTCCCGGCTTTTGTGTGTCCCGGCTTTTGTGTGTGTCACGGCTTTTGTGTGTCCCGGCTTGTGTGTGTCCCGGCTTGTGTGTGTCCCGGCTTGTGTGTGTCCCGGCTTGTGTGTGTCCCGGCTTGTGTGTGTCCCGGCTTGTGTGTGTCCCGGCTTGTGTGTGTCCCGGCTTGTGTGTCCCGGCTTGTGTGTGTCCCGGCTTGTGTGTCCCGGCTTGTGTGTGTCCCGGCTTTTGTGTGTGTTGTGTATGTTGTGTGTGTGTTGTGGTGGTTGTGTTCCGTGTGAGCGTGTTCTGCAGGCGCCGTAGTTCCCGTCGTGCCCAGCGTCTGAGACGGCCCTTGGCAGGGACAAAATCTGATACGCTTTTTAGTAGTTCAGTAATTAGCCTGTAGGTGCCTTAATTACTGTTGTCACAAACAGGTACAAGAGACGTGTAATTTGTGGGTGTAATCAGTTCCATTAGGTCATGGAGGGGCGGGAGGGGGGGGGGGAAGGTGGGCGCCTTTGTTACCTTAGTCAGAGGTTAGCAAGGGTGTCCACCTTTGTTATCTGTTGCTGGGTGGCCGAGGAGGGCCAGGAGCAGTGGCCGAGGTTAGTGAAGGTTAGTGGTCAAGAGTGTTGCTTAGTGGAGGGGGAGGGGGGGGTGAGTGTTGCTGGAGGGGGCGGACCACGTGGCCGCCTGACAGGTTACAGCAACACACGCGGTCGTTAGGGTATGAACACCGCACTTCCCGCAGGACACGAGGAGCATCACCATGCGCACACACCCTGGCGTGCCTCCAGGAGGAGTGGGTGTAGGAGCCCCAGAGGGGGGGGGGGACATAGAAGAGGGGGCGGCGGAGGCGGTTGGCGGGGGTGACAGGTGGAGGGGGGTGGGGGGAGGGAAGGAAGCCGTAGAACACACAGGACTGGAGGGGGTCACAGTTGACTAGAAGCAGCTGGACCAGGCAGGCTGTGACATGCATTTCCTGCCCCCCTTCACCCCTCCCCCCTAGCTAGTGCAGTAGTAGCCTGTCCCTCTTCACTCTTATCCTCTACACTGCTACCCCCATCCTGCAGCTGCCTTCCTCTACCCCCATCCTGCAGCTGTCTCCCTCTACACTCCCTGCAGCTGCCTCCCTCTACACTCCCTGCAGCTGCCTCCCTCTACACTCCCTGCAGCTGTCTCCCTCTACACTCCCTGCAGCTGCCTCTTGCTAGTATGGCAGCTCTCTACATCCACCACCATCGTCACTACTTGCCATGCACTCTCTTGTACTATTTGTCCTATTTATTGATAGCAGTTGCCTCGTATGGACCAATAGGAGCTGCCTCGCGACTCGTTCAAAACCTGTGCTTCGCCTAAATAACCATTTCCTCACTAATATATGATATCTTGGGTCCTATTTATTTACATGTATTGTAGTAGGCCTAGAGAGGTATACATTTAGTTCCTTCTTCTTTTAGTTCTACATTTTAGTTCATCTTTCTTCATATGAAAGATTTCTAATTTGGGGAATTAACTTAGTCATCCTACGCTGGACACGTTCAAGTGAATTTATATCCATTCGGCGGCGGCGACCAAAAACTGAACTACATAATCTAAATGGGGCCTAACCAGAGCAAGATATAGCTGAAGAACCACACCAGGTGTCTTGTTACTAACGCTGCGATTAATAAATCCCAGTGTCCTATTTGCCTTATTACGAACGTTCATGCATTGATCCTTTTGTTTTAAATTCTTACTAATCATAACTCCCAGCTTCGTATTCTCAACAACATTTAATACAGTAGTGTATTACATAAACATTGTGGGGCTGCAACAGTTCATTTTTGTACGTTTGACCAAACTGTTGTTATTAGCACCATAAGTTTAAGAGGCCGGGCTGAACCATCGTATGTGGTGTATTCTAAGTTTAAGAAAGGAAGGGTGCGCCATAGTGAAGTGAGAGGATGTTAGAGAGAGAGACGGAGAGAGGGAAAGGGGAAGAGAGAGGGAGAGAGTGAAAGGAGAATAGAGAGAGAAAGGAGAAGAGAGAACGAGATAGATGAGGGAGTGCTGCAGAGAGGGGTAGAGAGGAGGGCTGGAGAGAGAGAGAGAGAGGGGGGGGGGTGAGAGAGGGGAGAGAGAAACAGCACATGTGGTCAAGAGGGAAGAACACAGCAGGTGTGGTGGTGGTGGTGAGGTGAGAGGTCACACAGGTGCAGGAGAGCAATGGCGCCTTATCTGGCCGTGTGGAGTGCCGCAGGAGGGGGCCTGGTTTACCTCAAGAGTATCCCTCTGTAAACTGGACGTGACGCTCCGTGGACATATCCGAGACCGGGGTCAGGCTTCACCAAGTGTTTGAGTAAACACGAAACCTGTACATCTTTCCTCAATCGCGACGATTTTGTTTACATTTTTTAAAGAGTTTACGAGTACCGAGACACTAAGAGGTTGTTTATAACGATAATAACCATTGTGAAGTTACCGACCTCGTAAACTGTTTAATATATGTAAACACAGCCGCTATGACTGAGGGAAGACGTAAGTGGTCTCTTAAGTGCAGGAAGTGTTCCATGTTCAGTTCTCGTGACACCAACGTGTTCTCTACAGGTCCCAGCCATGGTCTCGCCACAAAGACACCCGGGCCCATCCACCCTCGTCGATAATGATATTAATTACAGGTTTTCAACAAAGATGGGAACGGATATAGTTCCCTCTCGTGTCCTCAACTTCCGTCTCAAACGTTTTGTTTTGGTAGGGGGAGGGCTACTGTGAGGTGTGGGGGGGGGGAGCTACTGTGAGGTGTGGGGGGGAGCTACTGTGAAGTGTTGGGGGAGCTACTGTGAGGTGGGGGGGCGGCTACCATGATGTAGCTACGATGGTGGTAGCTACCATGGTGGTGTGGTGCCTACCATTTGCTAGGATATTTAAGTAATTTAGAAAGAATAGTGAGCACAAGTGTAGCGAGCACATCATTAGAGTTGAGCAGAATCATGGAGGGTGGCAGACGTGGTGCCAGTTTTTATAATGAGAGATCACTTGTGTCGAACTATCTTTCAATTTGCTTAATGTTAATTGTAGCAAAATTGCTTGAATCATAAAAGCTATCCATTTGCTTGTAGAAAGAATCCACATCACAGTTTTACTAAAGGCTGCTCATGGTTTAACACATTTACTTTCTTTATTTAATATTGTATTCAAAGCCATTGACGGCAGAAAGGAATGCAATATTTTATACTCTGACTTTAGCCAAGCTGGTGATACTATTCCTCGAGACTCGTTAGAATGTTAGAGGTACATGGAGGTGATAGAGGGAAGTTTGATTCTAAGTTGCATTAGAGTTTGATTATTTCAAAGAGATCAGTTAGCATAACGGGAATCAGGTCCAGGAGGGAGTGTGAGTGGAGTGCCCCAGGACCCACTCCTGGCACCTCTGCTCTTCACCTCGTTCATTAATGACGACACAGGATTGAACAGCAACGTTCTCAAACTTCCAGATAACGCAAAAATAGTGCGGAAAATATATTACAAAAAAAAAGACTCTTAACTCGGCACTTGACGATCTAGAGAGTTTTTTTTAAATGGACAAAATATTTAGATACAGTTAACATGCTTTAAAAGACCAGGCCTCCTTGGCCTGGCCTCGTCGTTAAGCTGTCTCTAGTACATAAAGAACATCACATTACTTGAGTGCGCACAGAGAAGGTTAACGAGGTAATCCCATCAGTTACAAACCATCATTATGATCAGAGATTAAAACAGTTTAACTCGTATTCTCTAGATAGACGTATATATATGCACAAAAGGCTATAACAAAGAGGATAAAAAACATGTTTATATATATCAACACAAATTAGAGTAGGAAAAAATTAAGATAAATTGGGTAACTTTACGTTCAGGAAAACCTGGGTAAATACTGGTTTGGAAATAGGGTTGTTGATTTGTGGAACAGATTACTGGATAACAGTCGTGGGATCGTTGGGTTGTTACAAGTATAGGCTAGACACGTGTATGAATGTGCTTAGGTAGATATAAATAATAGCTGCCTCGTATCGACCAATAGGAGCTGCCTGGTATGGACCAATAGGAGCTGCCTGGTATGGACCAATAGGAGCTGCCTCGTTTGGAGACCAATAGGAGCTGCCTCGTATGGACCAATAGGAGCTGCCTGGTATGGACCAATAGGAGCTGCCTCGTATGGACCAATAGGAGCTGCCTGGTATGGACCAATAGGAGCTGCCTCGTTTGGAGACCAATAGGAGCTGCCTCGTATGGACCAATAGGAGCTGCCTGGTATGGACCAATAGGAGCTGCCTCGTATGGACCAATAGGAGCTGCCTGGTATGGACCAATAGAAGGAGCCTGGCAGCAGCGTGGCCGGCACGGGAGAGAGAACAAGGGATCACCACGAGGTAGGGGCAGGGAGCGTCACTCCTCACATGGAAGTTCAACATGGCCGCCAACCACTGCATACGACGCGCCTCTGAAATTTCCAACCTCTCTTTCTCACCTAATACTTCGCTTTCTTTTCTTCTACGGAGTCGACCAGTCCGCTAAAAGTGTATTAGTAAAGGATAGAACACCGAAATATGGATGTTTGTTATGTATAAGAAAGGTTTCCGTATCGGTTAGATGCGGTTACCACCATATTGGGGGTAGCCTAAGACTCTCCTTGTATACACTGTGGGTGGGGCTTCGATTCCCGCTCTGTGTACATCAGCAGTTTATTAACCGTTTGTCTTGTGTTTCTCAAACTGGAGGGCGGCTTTGTCTCGTGTTTCTCAAACTGGAGGACGGCTTTGTCTCGTGTTTCTCAAACTGGAGGACGGCTTTGTCTCGTGTTTCTCAAACTGGAGGACGGCTTTGTCTCGTGTTTCTCAAACTGGAGGACGGCTTTGTCTCGTGTTTCTCAAACTGGAGGGCGGCTTTGTCTCGTGTTTCTCAAACTGGAGGGCGGCTTTGTCTTGTGTTTTTCAAACTAAAAAACTGGAGGGCGGCTTTGTCTTGTGTTTCTCAAACTGGAGGGCGGCTTTGTCTTGTGTTTCTCAAACTGGAGGGCGGCTTTGTCTTGTGTTTTTCAAACTAAAAAACTGGAGGGCGGCTTTGTCTTGTGTTTCTCAAACTGGAGGGCGGCTTTGTCTTGTGTTTCTCAAACTGGAGGGCGGCTTTGTCTTGTGTTTTTCAAACTAAAAAACTGGAGGGCGGCTTTGTCTTGTGTTTCTCAAACTGGAGGGCGGCTTTGTCTTGTGTTTCTCAAACTGGAGGGCGGCTTTGTCTTGTGTTTTTCAAACTAAAAAACTGGAGGGCGGCTTTGTCTTGTGTTTCTCAAACTGGAGGGCGGCTTTGTCTTGTGTTTCTCAAACTGGAGGGCGGCTTTGTCTCGTGTTTCTCAAACTGGAGGACGGCTTTGTCTTGTGTTTTTCAAACTAAAAAACTGGAGGGCGGCTTTGTCTCGTGTGGGAGGCTTTTCCGGTGTTTTTTGAAATTGGCGGGAATGGCGCAGCGGGAGCAGCGTGGCGGGCGCTGTCGGGCAGGGAGAGGGATGGCGGCAAGAGAAAGGCAGCCATGGTGGCCTTGGCGGGCCAGCAGGCGGCCGGGGAGGACAGAGGGGGTGGCCAAATGGTCCTCAGTGTGTGCAAACTTTCTACATAAAAGAGACAAAAAAATAGGAAAAGGGTTGTTGGTCTGGGAGGCCCCTGAGAGGCCCCACCCACGTGTTGACTCAGCCCTCGGGGCTCTAGCTGGATTCAAACCGTCTCCTCATGCATCGTATTTTTGAACGCGTTCGACCCAACCGTTAAAAATGCAACGTATTTAGGCCAAAATAAAGCATCTTTTTTAGCTAGGTAAAATAGTTGCAATTTTTTTTAAGAGTGAACTCTGTTCTTAGCATGATGATTAACACGGCTCTATGTTGGGTATTAATATGCACAGGTAGTTGGCATTTAGTGATTGCCTATTTGCAGAGCTGGACGTGGGGCCCCCGGGCGCTGGCACATCTGTATATTGAGGGGGTTTTGTTCATTTATTATGCGTCCCATACGCACCCCGTGGGCGGCGGTGGGTCCCATACCCACCCCGTGGGCGGCGGTGGGTCCCATACCCACCCCGTGGGCGGCGGTGGGTCCCATACCCACCCGGTGGGCGGCGGTGGGTCCCATACGCACCCGGTGGGCGGCGGTGGGTCCCATACGCACCCGGTGGGCGGCGGTGGGTCCCATACGCACCCGGTGGGCGGCGGTGGGTCCCATACGCACCCGGTGGGCGGCGGTGGGTCCCATACGCACCCGGTGGGCGGCGGTGGGTCCCATACGCACCCGGTGGGCGGCGGTGGGTCCCATACGCACCCGGTGGGCGGCGGTGGGTCCCATACGCACCCGGTGGGCGGCGGTGGGTCCCATACGCACCCCGTGGGCGGCGGTGGGTCCCATACGCACCCGGTGGGCGGCGGTGGGTCCCATACGCACCCGGTGGGCGGCGGTGGGTCCCATACGCACCCGGTGGGCGGCGGTGGGTCCCATACCCACTCTGTGGGCGGCGGTGGGTCCCATACCCACCCTGTGGGCGGCGGTGGGTCCCATACCCACCCTGTGGGCGGCGGTGGGTCCCATACCCACCCTGTGGGCGGCGGTGGAAAAGGTTTCAGAGGCACATAATGGACTCGAGAACTGAACGTCTCAACATTCGTTTAGCTGAGCAACTTAAAGTCGTGATGAGCTAGTTACAGTCTTGATGAGCAAGTTACAGTCTTGATGAGCTAGTTACAGTCTTGATGAGCTAGTTACAGTCTTGATGAGCAAGTTACAGTCGTGATGAGCAAGTTACAGTCTTGATGAGCTAGTTACAGTCTTGATGAGCAAGTTACAGTCTTGATGAGCTAGTTACAGTCTTGATGAGCTAGTTACAGTCTTGATGAGCAAGTTACAGTCTTGATGAGCTAGTTACAGTCTTGATGAGCTAGTTACAGTCTTGATGAGCAAGTTACAGTCGTGATGAGCAAGTTACAGTCTTGATGAGCTAGTTACAGTCTTGATGAGCAAGTTACAGTCGTGATGAGCAAGTTACAGTCTTGATGAGCTAGTTACAGTCTTGATGAGCAAGTTACAGTCTTGATGAGCTAGTTACAGTCTTGATGAGCAAGTTACAGTCTTGATGAGCTAGTTACAGTCTTGATGAGCAAGTTACAGTCTTGATGAGCTAGTTACAGTCTTAATGAGCTAGTTACAGTCTTGATGAGCTAGTTACAGTCTTGATGAGCTAGTTACAGTCTTGATGAGCTAGTTACAGTCTTGATGAGCTAGTTACAGTCATGATGAACAAGTTAGTCATGATGAGTTAGTTACAGTCGTGATGAGCAAGTTACACAGTATTTAACATGCTCTCTAACAGCCCATCCACAGTGTGACAGGGTATTCAATCAGTACCCAAACGTGTTCGTCGTCAGAAGCAGCGACTGGATAAGGTCACCATGCAACAGGATTATGGATGATGGAGACAGTTTACATCGGAACAAACAGGCAACGTTCCCTTGTAACAACGTAATCAAAACAAGAACTGCGTGGTTGGGTTGTTGTGATGAGTGGTTAGTATTGTGATGAGTGGTCAATATTGTGATGAGTGGTCAATATTGTGATGAGTGGTCAATATTGGTGATGATATTTGAGGTCCCGCTCGGTCCTGGGTTTAGGTCACTCCTGTCAAGTTAGGGATTATATATATATATATATATATATATATATATATATATATATATATATATATATATATAATATCCACCTGGTGGCTGGAAGGTCCCCCCCCACCCACCTCGTGGCTGGAAGGTCCCCCCCCACCCACCTCGTGGCTGGAAGGTCCCCCCCCACCCACCTCGTGGCTGGAAGGTCCCCCCCCACCCACCTCGTGGCTGGAAGGTCCCCCCCCCACCTCGAGGCTGGAAGGTCCCCCCCCCACCTCGTGGCTGGAAGGTCCCCCCCCCACCCACCTCGTGGCTGGAAGGTTTCCCCCCCCCCACCCACCTCGTGGCTGGAAGGTCCCCCCCCCCACCCACCTCGTGGCTGGAAGGTCCCCCCCCACCCACCTCGTGGCTGGAAGGTCCCCCCCCCCACCTCGTGGCTGGAAGGTCCCTCCCCCCACCCACCTCGTGGCTGGAAGGTCCCCCCCCCACCCACCTCGTGGCTGGAAGGTCCCCCCCCCACCTACCTCGTGGCTGGAAGGTCCCCCCCCCACCCACCTCGAGGCTGGAAGGTCCCCCCCCCCCACCCACCTCGTGGCTGGAAGGTCCCCCCCACCCACCTTGTGGCTGGAAGGTCCCCCCCCCCACCCACCTTGTGGCTGGAAGGTCCCCCCCCCACCCACCTTGTGGCTGGAAGGTCCCCCCCCCACCCACCTTGTGGCTGGAAGGTCCCCCCCCCACCCACCTTGTGGCTGGAAGGTCCCCCCCACCCACCTCGTGGCTGGAAGGTCCCCCCCCCCCACCCACCTCGAGGCTGGAAGGTCCCCCCCCCCCCCACCCACCTCGAGGCTGGAAGGTCCCCCCCCCCACCCACCTTGTGGCTGGAAGGTCCCCCCCCCACCCACCTTGTGGCTGGAAGGTCCCCCCCCCACCCACCTTGTGGCTGGAAGGTCCCCCCCCCACCCACCTTGTGGCTGGAAGGTCCCCCCCACCCACCTCGTGGCTGGAAGGTCCCCCCCCACCCACCTCGTGGCTGGAAGGTCCCCCCCCCCCCACCCACCTCGTGGCTGGAAGGTCCCCCCCCCCACCCACCAGGAAGATCCCCTCAGGAGCCATTGAACTGGTCGGCGCGCGTGACAGAGTGGGGGGGGGGGATGGAAGAGGGAGGGTGGAAGGGGGGGGGGTTATCGGAGCTATTCCCGCTGCCATTTTATGTTCCTCCTGTTACTTGTCTTTACCCAGTCAAGGTCACCGCTGGTAACTCCCAGGTCACCGCTGGTAACTCCCAGGTCACCGCTGGTAACTCCCAGGTCACCACTGGTAACTCCCAGGGCACCGCTGGTAACTCCCAGGTCACCACTGGTAACTCCCAGGTCACCGCTGGTAACTCCCAGGGCACCGCTGGTAACTCCCAGGTCACCACTGGTAACTCCCAGGTCACCACTGGTAACTCCCAGGTCACCGCTGGTAACTCCCAGGTCACCACTGGTAACTCCCAGGTCACCACTGGTAACTCCCAGGTCACCACTGGTAACTCCCAGGTCACCGCTGGTAACTCCCAGGTCACCGCTGGTAACTCCCAGGTCACCGCTGGTAACTCCCAGGTCACCGCTGGTAACTCCCAGGTCACCACTGGTAACTCCCAGGTCACCGCTGGTAACTCCCAGGTCACCACTGGTAACTCCCAGGTCACCACTGGTAACTCCCAGGTCACCGCTGGTAACTCCCAGGTCACCGCTGGTAACTCCCAGGTCACCGCTGGTAACTCCCAGGTCACCACTGATAACTCCCAGGGCACCGCTGGTAACTCCCAGGTCACCGCTGGTAACTCCCAGGTCACCGCTGGTAACTCCCAGGTCACCGCTGGTAACTCCCAGGTCACCACTGGTAACTCCCAGGTCACCACTGGTAACTCCCAGGTCACCACTGGTAACTCCCAGGTCACCGCTGGTAACTCCCAGGTCACCGCTGGTAACTCCCAGGTCACCACTGGTAACTCCCAGGTCACCACTGGTAACTCCCAGGGCACCGCTGGTAACTCCCAGGTCACCACTGGTAACTCCCAGGTCACCACTGGTAACTCCCAGGGCACCGCTGGTAACTCCCAGGGCACCGCTGGTAACTCCCAGGGCACCGCTGGTAACTCCCAGGTCACCGCTGGTAACTCCCATGGCACCGCTGGTAACTCCCAGACAACCCCTCAGCTTTCTGTCCAGTAATGTCCTGCGGGTCACTCACAAGTTTCCTGAACCCCCCCCCCCCCTTCTCTCCATGGCACCCCCCTCCCTTCCACCCCCTCCCTCCGTGGCACCCCGTCCCCCTCTTTCCGTGGCACCCCTCCCCCCTCCCTCCGTGGCACCCCTCCCCCCTCCCTCCGTGGCACCCCCTCCCCCCACCCTCCGTGGCACCCCCCCCCCCCCCCCTCTATGACAAGCCCGTACATCAGTTGCATAAGACGTCACCCCATCCCGCGCGGCCTGTGAGATGTCAGACTTTCTACTGTGTGAGTACTTTCCCTCCGCCTCCGAATATGCCGAAGAGAGCTTCAGGGAAACTCTACCTTCAGGCCCGCCGTCAGGCACAATAGGATTGACAAACGAACTTCGGAGAGTTCATTTATTTACCTTAGATTAGAGACCGTCTGGTCTTAATCTCTACCCCGCGCACTAATGGGTGCCGGAGGGACGGAAGTATCAGGGCGAAAGTGCCAAACCATTACGACTATTTTGTAGAACTGGGAAGGGGGTCGGGATATGGATTTGGGATGGGACGGAGGGATGGAATGGTGTCCAACCACTTGGACGGTCGGGGATTGAACGCCGACCTGCAGGAAGCAAGACCGTCGCTCTACCGTCCAGCCAAAGTAGTTGGAGGAGTGGGTGTAGGAGGTAGAGAGCTGCCGCAGCCTCTGTACACCTCTGCCAAACATTCCTCTGCATGGTTATACACAAGCACAAGCAGTGCAAAAACAGTCATGCATAAACAAATACGCACACATAAACATGTGTAATTGCGCGCACATGTTCAACTGGTGCCATTGAAGTTGCTCGTAGATGCCAAGCCACCCTAAACACCTGTTTAGATACACGTATATCAGAGACAGAGAGAGAGAGATACAGAGAGGGGGGAGGGGGGATGAGGTGGGGGGAGGGGGGATGAGGTAGAGAGAGGGAGATAAAGATGTGTCAAACACAATGAAGCAAATATATTGGGAGTCAGCACATTTGACAAGCATCGGTTAGAAAGGCGGGGCCCAAGAGCTCGATCCGTTCAGCCACAAATAGTAAACACACACACAGATGAAACTGGCGGGCTGGTGTGTTTTGGTTGTGAGGTCATTGAACCCGTCGGGCCAGAAGCCTACGGAGACGGGCAACCCAACTTGAAGTATGCAGAAAACTTTCCATTTAACCTAATTTCGTGCGTGCGGATAGCGAGTCGTGTTTGTCCCGCTCTCCCTGGCTCCCAACTAGTCAGTCTGGTTACCATTAGTTCCAAACTTGAAGTATAAACAGGGTATTACATTCGCACCACTTCTTAAAGTTGTGTATTAATAGCAAATTGGCTCTTCAGTTTTCAATTTCTTGAGACATGTTTAAGATGGAATGGTGAGTATTTGTAGTTGTAGGAGTGAGCTTAATGACAGCTTGGCGTCAAGCTTTAGCAGTAGTCATCCTCCCACTGCGTGTATTTCACATTGTCAAAATAGGATTACTTTGCTTACTCTTGCCACAAAGGAAATATTCAGTCACTCCCACCACGTGGTGTTGGGCCAGCTGTTACCCATATCATTTAACCGGATGTGACGCTGCTACCGACCATACCAGTCATTCCTAAAATAAAAAAAAACTAAAAGGCGACGTTTTAGGAAATACAGTATTACATTTTGACTTGTGGAATATTTTGTTTTGGAAGAGAGCATAGTGAGACGAGCACACACAGGCGTCATGACCGCCTCGTTGGGCGGCCGTGCGGCATCTGGCGCCGACTCTGTTCGCTGCATCTTGCTCCACCCCCCTAGGTTCTACGTACCAGACGTACGATACTATGGTACTCCAATCACGTGTATGTAAACTACAAGCTCCCTAAAATTTATTCATTAAATGAACAAATCTGCAAATGACCATAAAATAAATACATGTTCAAGTATATTATCAGTGGAAAACGACGATTAAATTCCAATGTGAATGCATTTTACCTGAATATTAGCTTTCAGTATACTACATAATTAATTCCAAATGCTATTTAAATTTGTTATTTCCCATGAATATATACCTTCAAATAGAAAGTTAATATGGCGAATTATTGTGTTATTAATTTGTTGAACATTGTTTTGGTGTACGAGAGTTTGAGCTGGGTGTGGGAGCGAGTGTTGCTCCCGTCAACTGACTCACATGGCCGCCAGTATATTACTGGACGCCGTGAGGTAAACACGTTTCGCCCACCGCTCTCGCACTGCCAATCTTTATATATATTTATATATAAACTCTTACACTCCTAAGCCATGGAACAAGATATGTTACTGTAACCTTATTTAGTGAAACAACACAGCAGTGGCATATCATGCAAGCCGTTCACTTGTGATATTAAGATAGTTTATCATGAATCTCTATAGACTGTAAATTAAATCATTACATATGAAAGCCTTAATTTTTGAAAGTAAAAGAAGCAAAAGACCTAAACTGTGAGTATAAAACATTTTTTTGGTTTTACGTTTTAAATTTAGTTTTAATTGGTTAAAATCTTCCATTTGCAGAAGGTAAGTTGTGTTGGTTGATTGGCCCTGGATCAATCCTGGCCCTGAGTGGCACCAGGATCCTATGGCACGCCAGGTCCTGGGTGACACTAGGACCTGGGTGACACTAGGTCTTGGGTGACACTAGGATCCTAGGTGACACTAGGTCTTGGGAGGAGACCAGGATCCCATGTGATATTAGATCCTGGGTGACACCAGGCTTCTAGGTGACACTAGGATCCTAGGTGACACTAGGTTCTGGGTGACAGTAGGATCCTAGATGACACTAGGTCCTGTGGGACACCGGGATCCTAGGTGACACTAGGTCCTGTGGGACACCAGGATCCTAGGTGACACTAGGTCCTGTGGGACACCAGGATCCTAGGTGACACTAGGTCCTGTGGGACACCAGGATCCTAGGTGACACTAGGTCCTGTGGGACACCAGGATCCTAGGTGACACTAGGTCCTGTGGGACACCAGGATCCTGGGTGACACTAGGTGCAGTGGGACACCGTGACACTAGGTCCTGTGGGACACCAGGATCCTAGGTGATACTAGGTCCTGGGGTGACACTAGGTCCTGTGGAACACCAGGATCCTAGGTGACACTAGGTCCTGTGGAACATCGGGATCCTAGGTGACATTAGGTCCTGGGTGACACTAGGTCCTAGGAGACACCAGGATCCTAGGTGATACTAGGTCCTGGGGTGACACTAGGTCCTGGGGACTCCAGGATGCTTGGTGACACTAGGTCCATGGTGACACTAGGATCCTAGGTGACACTAGGTCCTGGGTGACACTAGGATCCTAGGTGACACTAGGGCTTGGGTGACACTAGGATTCTAGGTATCACTAGGTCCTAGGTGACACTAGGATCCTGGGTGACATTAAGGTCCTTTGTAACATTAGGCCCACAGTGCCACCATATATATATATATTATAATAATAATATATAATAATATGGGTAAAAGTGCTGGTAGTTTTTTTGCTGGGTTCTAAGCTAATTGAAACTAGAGACCCTAGAGCTGCCAGTTTCCTCTTTCATGGCCTGGGGTGTGGCTATCCAGAGAGGAAATGCTCACTGCATCCATGGTTCCTGCCCGCCATCTGAGGAGCCGGAGGAACTCTACAACCCGTGACAAGTAGCCTTGTACCTTGCATGTAACCAATATTGTAACCCTTTTTGTCTAATAATTTTAAATAAAATTATATATACAGTATTCTTTCTGTCCTCTAACAATTATTATTAGGCTTTTTAAACCTAGGCCTAAATAAAACAAGTACACTACCGACAAATTCACGAAAAGCGAAGAAAACGGTCGTAAACAAGTACATTTTTGGTTTTTACCTAGGCCTATTTTATTTGTTCCGAGTCACACACAGGCCCGCTAACATAAACTGTGTCTATGTATTTGTTGACTGGAAGATGGGGTCGTCTTTATTGATCGGGAGAACATTGATGGGATGGACAAGGGATACTGAAATTGAAATTGAAATAAGTTTATTAAGGTAAAATACACACAAAGGGATGAAGGTAGCTCAAGCTATTCTCACCCCCGTTCAGTACATCGTGTTAATACATACATATACACACATCACAAACAATAAACATATTACCAAACATTCTGAGAGATAAACATATACATTTGCTAAGGGATACTTGTAAGTGAGAAGGCGGGCCCAAGAACTATGTCTTTCTATGTCGTAAACCCTGCTAGTTTAGCATAGAACCACACGTGTACACACGCCAGCAAATATACACATGCATTCACATCTACGTATATACAAATGTATACACAACATATATACAGAACCACATATATACACATGCATACGCAATCACACGCGCACACACTATATATAATTATATATATATATACATGCATGCACAACTACATATTTATACAACTACATATATACACACACGCATACACAACAACATTTACATACACACACGCATACACAACAACATTTACATACACACACGCATACACAACAATTATATACACACGCATACACAACTAGAGATATATACACGCACGCATATACAACTACACATATACACGCATATACAACTACACATATACACGCATACACAACTACAAACATACACACATGCATACACAACCACATATACTCAGGAATCTGTTCACCGGTTGATTGACAGTTGAGAGGCGGGACCAAAGAGCCGAAGCTCAACCCCACCGCAAGCACTATTGGGTAAGTACATATATACACACATACACACATACAACCCACACATACACCCTCATGCATGAAAGATCAAACAGTAATCAGGAAGTCGGGACAAATATAGACACGAAGCCTAAACCAAAATACCGAAATCAATTTAGTGAAACGAAAGGCTCGGTGGAATTTAAAATATTACAGGAGCGCGAGGCTTGACAGGGAAGACAGGCTGCTTGGGGACACGTTGGCTCTGGAGATTCACGTAACTATTGTGGTTGGCTTGACGATAAGGCAGTTGGGACTCCAACTGGCTATAAAGGGAGTCTGTTGAATTGACAGGGAAAAAGGATGCGTAACCAAATCACACAGTTACATAGATAAGTTGACGATGGAGATAATAGGATTGTAGCGAGGATACTGATGGTATGTGTAGAGGGACTGGAAGGTGGGTGATGATTATGGAAGAGAGACAGACATTGGAGGTGGACACTAAGTGGGAGGACGAGATGTGAAACACAGGTGACTGAGGCTTACAACGGAGAAGAAATTAGCAAGATGAACACAAATGTGAAGAAGCATTTGAAAGGTTGGGTAAAAGAATGAATCCATTAGAAGCAAAGAGTGCCAGGGAGGGGGAGAGAGGTAGGCATAGCCACAGAGAGCAAGCAGGTTGTTGTGGGCAGATTGGCAGACTATATTAAAAAAAAACTAGAGGAACGAATTCAAAACCTTGGTGAAGAGGAGGGCCTGGTCGAGCACCGGGCCTTGTTGTTGTTTGTTGTTTTATTATTCAGCTACTCGGAACAGTTGCAAGTAGCACGGTCTACGGCGAGCCCGTTCGCGGGGACGTTGAACCCCGGAATCAATCAGCACAAGGTAAGTATGTGTGAGAACACGCGGAGGTTATGTCCAGTGAGGAGGAGACGAAGGTGGACGGAACACAGCAACATGGCGTCATAAGAGCCAGGATGACAGACGACGATTATAATCCAGGGATTAATTTAACAACAAATATCAAAACACAAAAGACTACAATTTGAGAGGACAGAACTAGGAGAGATATTACAAGGTCTCGATGCTGATTTACGGTAATTGGGCATCATGCTAAATTCCACCATATAAAAAAATACCAAAAGCAGACCCCTTTTGCTTAAGTTTTGTAAAAAAAAAAAAAAGACAGCAGGATACATATTTAAACATAGCAAGTAGCTAAGTGATACTGTACACTATTACAAGTAGCCTGGCCCCAGGCCGGGCTCGGGAAGTAGTAGACCTCCCGAAACCCTCTACAGGTACGCTCCAGGTAAAAAATTAATTGCAAATTTCATGATGAAACCTAAGAGCAGAAATCCCAGTTGAAGATAACTAATAATGGAACCGGTGGGTGGGTACACACCCGAGCCATGACAAGGATTACAGGTCACTGTAACCGGCGCTGCCCGGGTCATCCCGCCTCCCCACACGTGTCTGTCTTCCTTTCTGCGTTCCTGTTTGTCTCTACCGCTCCTCTCTCTCCTATCCCCTTATTTTCTCTTTCCCCTATTCGTTCCGCCTCCTGTTCTCTCTACCTCCCGCTCTCTCTCCCTGCGTTGAATCAACGTTTATTCAACGTCAATAACAACTGGGAAGTCTGATGTAAACACCACGCTATAGACAAGCCTTCAGACTTCATACGGGTCTCTGGGATTCGGAATAGGAGTTGGTCCTTCGTAAAAGAGGTGCGTAAAGGCTGGTCCCAACCACCCCATGACGCTCCATACAAGCACAAATGACCATGATAAGTTACGTGAGCCTAGCCCCAAGTTACGTACTGAGGCTAGTCCAAAGTTACGTGAGGCTAGCCCCAAGTTATGTACTGAGACTAGCCCCAAGTTATGTACTGAGACTAGCCCCAAGTTACGTGAGGCTAGCCCCAAGTTACGTACTGAGACTAGCCCCTAGCATCTGGTTTGTAACACTGTTTGGGCACACAGTGTGATACTGAAAATATCATAGATAGACAGGCAACCACCTCGCCCCCAATACGTCTACACCCACACACCCGCAAACCATCCCCCCCCCCCCGTCTCGTTGACCCCTCTCACCTCTTTTCAATCCAGAGAAACCCATCCGAGTCCTCCCCTCCCCTCCCAATGCACCTCTGTTCCTTAGGTGTATTGGGAGAGTCATCCCATCCCATCCTATCTGCCCCTCCAGACCCTCATCCTCACACTTCCCTCCCCCCCTTATGCACCTTAACCCCTTTTGGCCTCATCTAACACTGCCCCTCACCATCCCTCAACCCCATTCCTCCCCCCCCCCCCCTCTCACCCACTAATCTCGCCCCCCACTCTTCTCATCAGCCCCCCTCTGCCACTCAAGCCTTTCTGCCTGCTCACACTCCTGCCCCCTCTCACCCCACATTTACCCCTTTGTCTCTTAGCTTCCCCTAGCCCATCACCCCATTTCCCCCCTCATACCCGCCGTGACTCACAACCCATTTACCCCGCACACCCCCCTGTCCCTTATTCCCATTTGTCCCTCCTCCCTCTATCGACATGCCCCTTCATCTCCTATATCACTCACTCCCCCCCTCCTTGTGCCCCTCACTCATCCCTACCCCCAAGCCTCTCTCAGTCAACCCGTCTCTATCCCTCAGCCCTACCCTGCCTCTCAGTCCTCTCTATCTTTCAATCCGTCATTACCTTGCAGTCCTTCTCTGCCTCTTGACCTACTTTTTTTTTATTACCAAACCGTTCCTACCTCACAACCACTGTGGATGAAACAACGGCAACCACTCTCGCTTGAAGCTACACCTATAGGAACAAATAAAATTATTCTGAATATTCTTTAAGTGTCCAAGAAGTCTCAAGGTATTGTACACCAATGCTGATGGAGTAACAAACAAAGCAGACGAAACAAAAGAAAGGGTTATTAAAAAAGAACCTTTATATAATTGCAATAATGGAAACTAAAATGAGTGATATGATCTTGGATGCAATTTTTATAAGGGGAATATCAAGTACAGTAATAATTAAAGAAAGGAAACAAAAATGGAGAAGTTGCACTGCTGGTAAAACGAAAGTGGAAGTTCGAGGAACCAATAGATCAAAATACAAATGGATACACAGTCTCCATCACTGGGACTCCGACGGCAGATGAAAGAAAAAAATAGTGATCCTGGTAACGTACAATCCGGCAGCAAACAGAAGACCCAGTCATGAATACGATGCCAACAACGACGGCAGTTATTGAAATGTATAAATCTCTGGTGGGGAGCCTATTTGGACAAGGGGTATCCACGCACAGAGACCCCATCTTCAGAAAGACATATCTGCTTTGGAAAAGTTCAACACAGAGCAACAAAAATCATCCTAGAACTAAGTCGACTCTCATACCAGGAGAGGTTGAGGACCGCCGGACTAACAACACTGCAAACCAGACATGGGCTGATCTCATAGAAGCTTTTAAAATAATGAACAGTTTGGAAGATTTTGATCCAAACCACTTCTTCGAAAGTTCAAATGTTCCATATATAAGAAGCAAGAGCTTCAAGTTCAAAAAGCCACACTACAAGATAGAAAACGGGAGATGTTTTTCACCCAATTGGTTATACAGCTGGATAAAGTCACCAGTTAAAATGGGGGGACCTTTAACAAGCCACCGACTTCCTGTCCTCAGTGAGGACTTTAGAGAGATGGTGGCCCGCGGGTAAATTCAGGTAAATCCAACTGAAGATGAAAAAGAGTTGATCCGAGAAATGACTATTGGATTTCATCAGCAGGAAGTGTATGGTGATGGAAATGGGAGCAGGTGACAGGAGACCAAAAGGACAGTACACAATACAAGGAAACAATATCCCTGTAACGACTAAAGGAAAAGTTCTGCGAGTGGACATGGCACCAAAACTAACTCTACCCCGCCTGCATTACACCAGTTTACAGTACGTTGCTCCATCATAGCACCCCATTAAAAAAAAAAATTAGTAAGTAAAACTCGAAAGGTACAGAAGTTTGCATCAAAGTTTGTCCCAGAATTGCAAGGAATGAGGTATGAAGAAAGTCTGAAAGAACTAGACCTGATATCAAGAGAGAGAAAGGGGAAGACAAGTTAGAGACTTATAAAACACTTAGGGTGATTGACAGAGTTGACAAAGAGGAAATATTAACAACGAATACGAATAGAACAAAAGATTATGAATAAAAACTTGAAACTCAGAGGAGTCGTAGAGATGTTAGAAAGTTTTCTCTTAACTTAAAAGTATTAGGGAAAGAGGATGAACTAAAGGAGCAGGTTGTAGAAGCGAGTGCCATTCAAAATTACACAAGTTAATGTGATGAGGAAATAATAGACCACGAGTCACTGCCTTAGTCAACCGGCTAGGAAAGCACATAAAAATTTGGAATTCCTGGTTCGAATCCTGGGCGGGGCAGAAGTTCACCTAGCAGTAAATGGGTACCTAGGAGTTGGCTTGCTGTGGGGTTTCATCCTGTGGGGGTGGGGGATGGGGGTCAGTAATTCGACCCTGGTGGGGGGAGACCTCGATATAAGCCTACCATGTATATTATACACTGGCTGCATGTCCCCCAACACAATGAATTATTATTATTATTATTATACACAAACATACACATACATCACCTTTTGAGACAAGTGTAGTTGTCACTAGACTCGTCACCCCTCATCACTGGAGGGATGATCAAGTGTGTTGTCCAAATTTGTTTTTAAATTTTGCTCCGAGGGGCGAGTTTATTGGGCAGCGCCACTCATGTGAGTGGACATACCGCCAAAGCAGCATGTACAGCATTCCCCAATAGGACGAAAACCCGCTGGTTACTCATCTTGTCACTTGTACCCAGACGCAGCTGGGACTTGCTTAACTATCTCAAGTGAACAGCTCTTCAAACAAGAAGATTAACATCTATCAAGCCTTAAAATCTTACGTGCAAATATTGATTTTCCGGAAGGAACACAACAAGTGGGATATGCAGATGATGTTCTAATACAAGTTCCCACCTTGGAAAAAATTAAACAGTCCATTGAACTCCTTAGAAGGAAATGTGTTGTCCAGTCACAACATTTATCACTCCGTAAAAAATGCAACTGTTTTTTCCTAAGCATAAAGAAGCGAACCCCAGCAACCCACCTAACCAATCAAGGTCGACGCATAGAAAACGTAAATATTACAGTGCTTAAACTGAACTAAAACGTCGCATTTTGAGTGGCTTGGTGGATTATGGTAGAGAGTGAGGCGGGCGAGGCTGGTGCCTGAGGAGTCGCTCCACCACCACCACCGTTATGGCACGTTTGGCTCAGGACGCTCACCCCGCCCCTCTTACTACGTCGCATTTGTAACGCAATTCACCGCTATAAAAATCCCATGTATTTGCAAACATTCAAACACCGTAATATTTTGACGTTTTCGATACATAGGCCTCGATGGGTTAGGTGGGCCGTATGGGTTCATACGCTTCTAGTGGGGCAAAAACAGCTAGATTTTTTTTAGGAATTGGCACATTGATAGCTTGGCCTTCCCACCCCGTCAGTAATTGGACCCGAGTTCGACTCCGTGGCAGAACAAGGCATTTGGACACGTTTCCTTACACCTGATGCATTTGTTCACTTAGTAGTAAATAGGTACCTGGGAGTTAGACAACTGTTGTGAGCTGCATCCTTAGAGGACGGGTCAGTTGTTCCGGCCTATGGGGGGGGGGGGACTTTGATAAGTCTACAGCTTGCGGTGTAGACTTACCAGAACTCACTCCAGGTATACTGTAGGTATACTCCATATATCCATATACAGTATAGATATACTTCATATATTCATATAGGTATACTTCATATATCCATATATAGATATACTTCACATATCCATTTTTAAGTATAGATGGATATATGGTTTTTCAGCATACTTGGATCAGTGTTTTTGTGATCATTGTTGCATATCCATATATAAGTATACTCAATATAACTATATATATAGGTATACTCCATATATATATATATATATATATATATGTATGTATGTATACTACATATAACCATATATAGGTATACTCCATCTGTAGGTAAACAATCCAGGTATACTCCAGGTACTCGCCAAGTATACTCCTGGTACACTAGGTGTACGGCAGGTATACTCCACATTCACATCAGGTATATTTATACACCAAATATACAACAGGTACACTCTGGGTATACTCTAGGTATACTCCATTGTATAACATCAAATATATTTCTGGTATACACCAGGAATGCACCTCCAGGTATATTGCAGGTATACTCGTCTAAATATCCACCAGGTATACTCATCTAGATATCCACCAGGTATATTCATCTAGATATCCACCAGGTATACTCATCTAGATATCCACCAGGTATACTCATCTAGATATCCACCAGGTATACGCATCTAGATATCCACCAGGTATACTCATCTAGATATCCACCAAGGTATTCTCATTCCGGTAAACTTCAGGTTAGGTACTACGTTAAATGTTCTATTGATTTTGTAAAGGGTTTGAGGAGCTCACAAAGCTCTTAGTCTTAACCTCTGAAGAGCTTAGTGCTGCTGAGAGAGAGAGAGAGAGAGAGAGAGAGAGAGAGAGAGAGAGAGAGAGAGAGAGAGAGAGAGAGAGAGAGAGAGAGAGAGAGAGAGAGAGAGAGAGAGAGAGAGCAAGCAAGCCTGGTGCCGCTGAGAGAGCGCTTAGTGCCGCTAAGACGATGCAAGTCTTGTATCTCCTGCACCCAGTTAACAGGAATGTTGCAACATATTGCAGGCCGGTTGCTGGTACCGCTACTCCTGATTTGGTGTAGGTGTTGCGTCTCCCCCTCCCCCCCCCTCCCCCTAATCCTTCACTAGATGCCTTCTTTCTTGACGTACCATCTCGAGTAGAATCTAAATCCTGAGGACAGTATGCACTCTCTTCGTCATCGCTGGTCTTTACCACACCTACCTAACCAACCCAACTCATTCTATCCCAACCTATCTCATCTAAACCTATCTCAACCCCTAATGCCAATATAAGAGCTCAAATGCTGTGTTTACACGATGTGTGATGTCACTCTGACGTCACGGTTTTCCCATGACGTCATAATGTTCATGGCGGTACAGGTTTTGGACCTGAGTGTGTTGGGTAGCAACAGCCTCTCCCCGGCCCTCAGAGAGGTAACCATAGTAACGGCATCCAGGAAGACGTGGTCGTAAGAGCCTTAAAGAGCCTTAAAGGCTTCATAGTTGTCTGGGGGAACATTATTATGACTCGCTTTTGACTTCTCTCCAAACACATGTTATAATTATAAACATTTCTCTTCACACAAATGCGGATAGAGATATAGTTTTGTAAGGTAAGATATTTATGAAGAGAGAGTGCAAAGCCAGTGCAACTAAATAGCACTTGGGAGAGATATGAGGACAAGGAGCTGGGGTGTGAGGACAAGGAGCTGGGATATGAGGACAAGGAGCTGGTATACGAGGACAAGGAGCTGGTATACGAGGACAAGGAGCTGGTATACGAGGACAAGGAGCTGGTATACGAGGACAAGGAGCTGGTATATGAGGACAAGGAGCTGGTATATGAGGACAAGGAGCTGGTATATGAGGACAAGGAGCTGGTATATGAGGACAAGGAGCTGGTATATGAGGACAAGGAGCTGGTATATGAGGACAAGGAGCTGGTATATGAGGACAAGGAGCTGGTATATGAGGACAAGGAGCTGGTATATGAGGACAAGGAGCTGGGATATGAGGACGTAGTGAAAGAACGGTGCCCAACCACGTGGGCCGTCGGGGATCGAACAGCGACTCTGCAAGATATACCCTTAGGTACTAAGTATCCCTTCTCCAAGTCTAGATACACATGTGTTGAACAGCTTGGCCACTGCCGGTGTCGGTGTAGACACCTGTGTCTATACACACCAAGGCCTCACTCTCAGAGCAAGGTCGCAGAATATCTAACACCTGTATGTTAGATATCAAGTATTTTTCTATTCTCTCAGCCTGGCCTATAAGGTAATTGCTTGATATATGAGGCTGTTTGTGTTCGTAATCCACAGACCCATATATAATAATATATAATCTCCATCACAACCAGCTCGATCCGCTAACTCCGGCAGAAACTTATTGACCTCTTCTGAACCCTCATGGTTCTCTCCTCTCCTCTCTCTCTCTCTCTCTCTCTCTCTCTCTCTCTGTCTCTCTCTCTCTCTGTCTCTCTGTCTCTCTGTCTCTCTCTCTGTCTCTCTCTCTCTCTCTCTCTGTCTCTCTCTCTCTCTGTCTCTCTGTCTCTCTGTCTCTCTCTCTGTCTCTCTGTCTCTCTCTCTCTCTCTGTCTCTCTGTCTCTCTGTCTCTCTCTCTGTCTCTCTCTCTCTCTCTCTCTCTCTCTCTCTCTCTCTCTCTCTCTCTCTCTCTCTCTCTCTCTCTCTCTCTCTCTCTCTCTCTCTCTCTCTCTCTCTCTCTCTCTCTCTCTCTCTCTCTCTCTCTCTCTCTCTCTCTCTCTCTCTGTCTCTCTCTCTGTCTCTCTCTCTCTCTCTCTCTCTCTCTCTCTCTCTCTCTCTCTCTCTCTCTCTCTCTCTCTCTCTCTCTCTCTCTCTCTATCTCTATCTATCTCTATATCTCTATCTCTCTCTCTCTCGTTAGTCGATTTGACGTTACTAGATTATATTATTGTCCAGATTTAATAATTCAGAATGATGTTTGAAGTTGATTGATAGCTTTATTTCTTCAGTAATTATACATTTTGAATGCATTGTGGTATGGAGTTGAAATGTATTCTATATAAAGTTATATTGAGTAACTTAGTTAAAAACAATTGTATTTTCTTAATTGGTTCTTTTAAAGTAGATTTAATGTGATTTTCATGGCTTTCTATAGCTAATTTCTAGTCCTTATTTCTATAACTCCCAGCCTTTTATGTTAGCCTCATTTCCTTTCCAATTTCTGTACCATCCAATTACCACCCTGTCATTAAAACCAGTTTTACAACTCCCCTGCCATATCCTAGAGCTAAGGCTACTCAGCGCAGAGCTAAGGCTACTCAGCGCAGAGCTAAGGCTACTCAGTGCAGAGGTAAGGCTACTCAGCACAGAGCTAAGGCTACTCAGCGCAGAGCTAAGGCTACTTAGCACAGAGCTAAGGCTACTTGTGAACAAGGAAGAATAATTTAACTAGCTTGACCTCATTCAAACATAAATATTGAACAGTTGAAAACCAAGATAGACATAACAAGGCTGACCTTATTAAAACATAAATATTGAATAAGTTAGATATCGTCAATCTAGACTTGATGAGGTCGAACATGACTCAAACAAGAGACAAAAGTTTCAAACTTGTTAAGCTACGACGCAAACCCGAAATTAAACTAAATTTTCGACCCCGAAGATAATATCGATTGAAGGCCTGCCAAGGCCTTCAATCGATATTATCAAGGTCAATTAAGGCCAAAGCAGAGAATGTTACAATAACAGGGCTGAAAACACCTAACCCGATCCAAACACCAATTGACAGGGATGATGTTTCTGTCTATCCTGGACCCTAGTCGAGTCCCTGGGCCCTTGTCGAGTCGTGGACCCTTGTCTAGTCCCCTGGACCCCTTGTCGAGTCCCTAGACCCTTGTCGAGTCCCTGGGCCCTTGTCGAATCGTGGGCCCTTGTCAGTCCTGAAGGCTATGTCAAGTGGTGACATAGTAAAAGTGGGGATAGAAGTCAATACAGTACAAGGCAACAAGGAAGGTGTAGGGCAGTGAGGGTTGAGAGAAGTAAAACAGCAACACTGCTTAAGACTACATCAACACATAAGACTACAAGAATAAAGGCCAGCAATTCAAATTTACAACTTTAAATTTTTCACCCATGATATATATATAGGCATATCCTTTACAAGCCACTGGCTTTCTGTCCCATATATTTGAAACTGTGACAATAGACAGTCTATGTTAATGAAGATGCTGTATTTTTCCTTCAATGTGGTCAGATCAGGTGCAATGCTCTCATGAAGTGTGGTTCTTATCCTTAAACTGTCTAGGATCAGACTGTTGATATGAATGTCAACTCGAGTTAGTCTCAGTTGACATTCGTAATCCCCGGTGTGTTTCTTGGCCACAAGTGCTTGGCATAGCTTCAACAAAGACTAGGGCAGAGGTTCTTAACCTGGGGTATACATACCCCTGGGGTATATGAAAGTTAAATAATCATGGGATGGAACTTGATCTATGAACATTTGAAAAAAAAAAAAACATGTTTTGATTGGCCAAAACAACAGAAAAAATCTTATTACAGTAGTTGTAACTATCTTCAACTGGACAGTATTTGTGATGTCATTTTTCTACAAATAAATGATAAAATCCTTATAATTTTCTGTCAGCTGCTCTGATTATATTTATCCATATGCAAAGGAAAACGAAGCTACAGGGTATTGAGATCTTTTGAAATGATACTGGTACGTAACAGTAATTGTGGTGGTGGTGATGATTTTGACAGTCTGGCATAATTCATTGGAGGGATGTTATCTTATAATGGTTAAGAACCCTTATACACAATGAAACTTTAGCTTCCATAATGTTCCCATGTTATATATCAAGGGAGCATTGCCTACACCAGAGTGTAGGCATAGCTTCAAGGTTATGCATGCAGGTTGCATTCATAACCTTGGATTTGGTACCAGCTCAGTACATCCAAACTCCTAGTGAATCTGAGTGGATCCCAGGCTGTGCAACCTGCATGTTATGGTTAATGAGTTAAGGCACACATCTGGGGTTACCCAGGATGCTTGTTCAGTCCTCATCCTGCTTCAGGGATTTTCTCATTAAGAACCATGGCAAAGTAATGTCATGAGCCATCAATGAATCCTAGTTTGTTAATCCAACAGTGAGATAAACCATTGGGAAACACTATACTGTAGTTCACACCATATTCTACTGAAGCTTTTCACTTCCTATTAACATTTAATGATATTCTTCCGGCTTGAATTTCAGCTATATGTCCTGGCATTTCAATTTTTGTTTCAGCTTTATCAAGGTAGAGACAGACAGTGGAAGATCAAAATGACATCACTAAATTTTCTTAAAGGATCTGTACTCTTACCTTGATCATGCCAGCTTTATCTTTTGACCTTAATAGACCCTTGTGCATCCCACAGCATGTGCCATTGTAACCATTAATCTCGTTCCCTACAGAGATGGGTCAGCTTGCCGTGCCCTTCAGCAGCTGAGGGGTGCTGTGGAGAAGGAGTCAATGGCTCCTTCACTGAGTTGTGGGCGTGAGATGGGCGTGGGAACACGAGCGGGGCGGGCGCTGGTGGCACGCCTTCCCTACGCCCATCACAAACACCTCCTTACCCTTGCTGACCTCCTCGATGGCTGCCCCAAAGCTGAACCCTTTGTTTACCAGGGTATGTACTGTTGCAAACACCAACCACACTTACATATAGTAAAATACTGTACCATTATTGTCACCATTATTACTCTCCATCATGTTCACACAATCACCACCTCTTTTACTGTCACCCTGTAACTTGACACCCCAATAATGCTAAATTATCACTGCTGTCCCATAACCACCATCCCATTACTGCCAATAGAGCAATCCACCGTTTAGATTATCCATGTTGAACATAATTCTCCTTCCTATGTAGATATTCACAGCTACATTGGTGGCTCCCTGCAGCCATTAAGATTCTCTTTATCAGTTTGGCTTATGCCACAGATATACTGCTAATTTCTGCTTCTGGTTTTAGATATGGGGGTTTATCTTCTCCCAAGTTTTCCTCCTTTTTGATGCAAGAATTGTTTTACCCTTCATTCTTAACTGTACAGGTCTTCTCACTCCTGTTTTTAGCTTCATAATTTGCATTAGGAATGAACAAGTTAAATATGATTATTGGTATTCATAGGTCAAATCTTCTCCTCTCCCAGAGGAAAATATTAAACACAAGTGCTCTAATAGAAATTTATTAATTCAAATTATTGAACACAAATGTACTCAATCTAAGCACCAAGACATGTTAAATCAAATGATATCAATATGTTTTGAGTGCTACTGTACTGTGGCATACAACTAGAATTACAGAAAACAAATAGGCAAGTTATCCCAATACAGATATCCCACCATCCAATTCAGAGCATACATAGGCTGCCTCACTTCTCTTCGATGTCTGTAAGAATACAATTTTTTTTTTAAACAAACTTTTCTACAAAGGGAGTCAGTACATAATAGCTTGCAATTACTGTACAGTACATTGCTCTTGTATAATATATATGCACTTTTGATATTACTCCATCAATGAAATAGTTAACATACATAGTGCTCATGTCTATGAATCTCCATGGAATTTCTGAATTGAAATACAGTAATGCAGTGGTCACAAACACAAGAGACAGCCAACAAAACACATCCTCTTCTTGCCTTGCATGGATAAATACTGAAGTTACCTTGGACATATCTGAACTGTGAAGTGTTGCAACTTCATTGGATGGAAATGAGTCAGTCTTACCTAGAGTTATTAAAAGTTCAGTGACCATTTTACAGACTACCTCTGGAGTATGTCAAGATTCCTTTGCAGGACATCACAGCCTCCCTCTGTTCTAACTCTAAGTTTTGCTACATCAGTAAATATAGATACAATGGAGCGATTATACTCTTCTCATGTTGCTGATATATTCCTGTATACTGTCATATTAGGAACAGGATGGGTGCAAGAACCAACCCTTGTGGTACTCCTTTCTACACTCTGATATCTCCCTTCTTACTCTAATTCTCTGGTTCCTTCCTGAGAGGTACTTCATGTGGGACAACATCAAATGCTTTGTAACAGTCAAGGAAAATGCTGTTTCTTATATCTCTCTTGCCTGATTTCCAAGTGGACAAAGACAGGGCCACACTAGAACATCACTACAGTGGTCTATGTTGTCAGCTCATGACTAAGGGTCCCAGGTTCAATGACGGGGCAGGAGAGATGGGTGGGCATGTCTCCTTTCACCCGATGCCTATATTCACTTGGTAGTAAATAGGTACCCAAGATTTATAAAATTGTTGTGGGTTATATCCTAGGAAAAATCAGTAGTTGGTCAAGGTGGATCTTGAAAACCATAAGTACAGGCCTCTTGTCCCTAACGATAAAGAAACAATATTAGACTGAAAATTTTACATTTCCAAGATAGGTCAGGTTTAATGTAACATTGCAAAAATTGCACATGATTTAAAAGTTAATGAAAAGTCTGTTTTTTCATATAAGGCTATTCTCAAATTACAAAAACATGCATAATCTGTGGAAAAATATTGAAGTTATACAATGAAATTGAACCAATGTTTCTGAACTCTTCAGGCATGCACATGCACATACACACACACACTACCAACTGGACTATGATGGGCTTAAAAGCATTTCAAACCCTTAAAGTATCTTGAGCCCATTGTGGTGCAGTTGGTACTGCCTCATGTGTTTAGAGATGCAGGCTCAATTCAGTCATTTAGGCTCTCTATTTATTTGTGCAGTATAATCCTATGTACAGTACTGTAAATTTCAAAACCCTTTTTGACCAGAATGTGGTTAAGGTCTAGGGGTGGAAATACAATTTCTAAGTCAGTTTCCAGCAGTGTAAACATTTTGTGGACTACATCTCTATTGCAATCCTATTGTATTCTATTTTCTAAATCTTGGGTACCTATTTACTGCCAAGTGAATATAGGCATCGGGTGAAAGGAAACATACCCACCCATCTCTCCTGCCCCGTCATTGAGTCTAGATACTACAAAAGCATCTCAAACCCTTAAAGTATCTTGAGCCCATCATAGTGCAGTTGGTACTGCCTCATGTGTTTAGGGATGCAGGCTCAATTCAGTATCCCAGATTCGATTCCCAGGCATGACTGAAATAGTTGAGCGTGTTTCCTTTTGCCTGATGTTCTGTTCACTTAACAATAAATACTGGTAGGTAGCTGTGAGTTGCATCGTGAGAAAGGTCAGAAGGAATATTTTCCTTTATTATACCCTGTCATTCATTTGTTGGTCACATTACCTCTTACTCTCTGCCTTTCTAGGCAATGTAAATCAAGATTTTTAAATTTCTTCATAGCTTTTCTAATTCCTGGGATTTACGTCGCCATCCATCCCCTGCACCCCTGTGCACATTGACATGAATTTACGTCCAGTCTATATTATGGAGACCAAAATTGAACTGCATAATTTAAATTGGGCCCAACAAGAGAATGATAAAGCTGAAGAATAACATTTAGATGTACTAATATCTAATTGGTCTTATTTTGAACATTTTTACATTGATTTATGGCTTAGGATCCCTAGTAATTATGACTGATTTTGTTCACACATATTGTCCAGTTGATATTTGGTAATTGTTATTATTATTACTACAGTACAGTATTATTAAGACTCCATTCCCTTATTTCCCCTTTTTATAATGAACCCATCCCACCTCATTAATCTTTGAGACCTCTGTGCTTTTACTAGTAAAATATATACATATTTACAGATGCCAAAGTCAAAAGTTTATCCAAATGTCGGGGGTGTGATAGCTTCACCATCTGCAGTCTCTTATTTGGATACGAGGAACAAGAGAACTCTATAGACATAGAGGTGAGTTGAATATCTCAGAGTGAACTGCACATTATACAATTAGCATCTGCAGAACTGATAGTTTATATGCATTAAAAGCATTGTGGTAAATTCTGTAGTATAAAAATATTCTATTGTAATAGGCAGTTTCAGTTATGTTATGAAGAAAATTAGTCAGTGGAAGGTAACATAGTTTGCAAGCAAAAAATCTTGGGTTGATTCCCACAGTACAGCAGAGACATTTTGGCCAATTAACTTTCTCCTGAGGCCTCTGTTCACCTTGTAGTAAATGTGTCCTACGAGTTAGGCAACTGTAGTGAGTTGCATCTTGGGAGAGGTCAGTAGCTGACCTAGGGGGACCTTGATCTACGTAACTGGCATCCCCCAACAATGGAAAACTGTATTGACACTATTTTTTTAAGCACAGTGGTACTGGTAGTCAATAGAACACTGCTGCAATTTTTTTTTTAAATGACATGTTCTCTCATTTTAAAAGTACAGTGGAACCTCGATTAATGAATTTAATCCGTTCCGGCACCTAGAAGCGTTTCACATGACGAGCTCTTTCAAAACGAATTTCCCCATTTAAAATAATGGAAATAAAATTAATCTGTTCCATCACTGAAAAACATCAATATGATGTTCAATTTTTTAAATAATGGAGCAGCCCACCTGACATACCTGTACACTGAACAAACCTTTATGACATTTTGTCTTTTTTCAGATTTGTCCATTTTTTTCATTTATTTTATAGAAAAAGGTTCGTTCAGTGTATGTCAGGTAGCCTGCTCCAATTTTTTATAAAAAAAAAGAAAAAAAAAAAAAGAAGAAAATTGAACAAATTTAAAAAAAGGAGAAATGTCATAAAGGTTGGTTCAGTGTTTGTCAGGTAGGATGTTGCATTCTGACATTTTTTCTCGTTTTCAAATTTGTTTTGTATTTTTCATATTTTTTATTAATAATGGAGCAGCCTACCTGACATACACTGAATGACCCTTTATGACATTTGTCATAAAGGATGTCATAAAACAAAAACTCGTCAATCAAGATAAATTTTCGGCGAGTGGCGCGCTCATTCGAAATGCTTGTAGATTGAGGCACTCGTCACGTGAGGTTCCACAGTATTGTTAAATCACTCCATGTATGATACACAATACAATCTATGCAAATATAATCCATTATATATATTTTTTCTGTGAATACAGTACAAAAGAACTCAAGATTAAAAATATACAGTATATACAAGTCACAGTGAACAAGTACAGTAGGAGCCTTGTACCTCTGAAAGCCCACAAGTGAATGGTAAATGCAAGTTTAGTAATGTGCTATACGGTGGTCTATCCTCAGAAGTTCACACCAACAGCCTTACACGTGGCATGTCTGCTGCCACAGCCTGGGCCCCTGGTCAGCAAGCTTCTAGTGTCGAACACGGCTATTAATGAGCCAAACTTGTTGGGCCAGACGCCACTCCATGCCCTATTACTAGGTAAGTTGCTTTCTCACTATTTTACTACAAATTTTTGCTCACTGGTATGTCATTTCTTAAATTGCAATCAAGCGACCGGGGTTTAGTCCCTGTGCAGAACAGAAATTGGTCTCTTTCACTTGATGCCTGTGTTCACCTAACAGTAAATAGACACCCCAAGAGCTAGGCAGCTGTTGCTGGTTGCATCCTAAGTAATGTCAGGTCTTGACCTTGTGGAATATTGATAAGCATTAAGTACAAGCTTCATGTTCAGAATAACAAAAATTAATATGAACACTAACTTGTAGGCATTCACTTTAACTGAATACAGTACTGTATGTACAGTATATCAGTTTTATACAACTAGTGTAGTTTCAAAAATATAAAATAGGAAATTTTATAGTGCTAACCTAATATAAATTTATTCATTTTTAATACTATATTCATCGATGTTTTATATACAGTATAACATTTACAGTATTTTAATGAAGATACTGTATTCAAAACAGATAAAAGCTAATTCAGTTTCATATATCATTTATCAATGCTGAAAGTTTAGGAAATTAGGGAGTTTAACCCTGCAACTTTGGTAACAAATGGGAACTTTCTTATATTTTTTGGCACCTTTGTTGCCTTAACTTGAATCCATGCTATCACTCAGATAGAGGTCTAGTAGTTGGGGTCACACACGGGGGGTCTGGTAGCTGAGTGGACAGTGCACGGCATTCGTAATCCTGTGGCCCGGGTTCGATTCCCGGCGCCGGCAGAGACAAATGGACCTAGTTTCTTTCAACCTGCTACCTAGCAGTAAATAGGTACTTGGGAGTTAGACAGCTAGAAAAACAGTTGAAGTACTGTATCACCTTGGATACTAAAGATATGTGCATCCGAGATTAGCGCCCTGCTACGGAATATCTAACAAACATCCTTGCGAACAGTGAACCTCCCTGACTGATTGAAAAAGACAGTTTCAATCTATAAGAATGGAAATAGGGAAGACTTGCTAAACTATAGACTTGTATCATTGACAGGTGTGATAGTAAAAGCACTAGAAAAAATTATTAAAATCAAATAGACAGAGTGCCTGGAAAGTAACAACAAAATAATAGACAGTTTGGTTTCAAATTGGAAGGTTATAACACATCCACTCAAGAGCTTCAAGCTTGATCCATTTATGAAATCTTAAGTGCAAGTATGGTGTGATGATTGAGATGCAGTGGTATACTGTGGTACACCACAGTATACCTAGGTACCTAGGGGGTACCTCGGTAAGCATAACAGGCTTCCTGTCCCCATTAATGGAAAACCTTCATCACCTGTCATAAATATTTCTCTGTACAGCATTTCTGAATTTCACTTATCTAAACTAAAAGAACTGTTTCTCCCGAATTCATTATCCCTGTAGGCTTTGTAGGTTAATATAAATTTACTACTGTATTGTGCTACAATACACACCTCAGTAAAATTTCATAGTGATGATTGAATAATTTCAGTTCAAGAAAGATCTGTGTAAATATTGGTTTGGAAACAGAGTTGTTGATTTGTGGATTTATGGACCATGCAGTCGCCAAGATCAGAAACTCGGGATGGGAAATAGCATGCCCTCACCTGGGTCAGTAAACTCAGGATGGGTTACCACATTCGGCAGCCATGGTTGGTAAACCTGGGATGGGGAATGACATGCCAGTTGCCAAAACTGCCAGTTCCAGGGATAGTGGCTTTATTAATTTTTAATTTGTGTAGCAACTATTCAACCATTGTACCATGTTCTTCGGTATATTTTTAAATATAAATTATTATTATAGTATTATTATTATTAATAATAAGTATACAAATGAATTTTGGTGGATAGAAATTGGAGGTGCCTCGCACGAGCCAATTGGAACTGCCATGCTGCCTCGCATGGACAGTAGGCCTACAGTATACTTTATTTTTATGTTCTAATGTATAATAATCTCGTATTGACAGCACAAATTTCTGGTCACAGGTGAGGTGTGGAGTAGCAGTGTGGTGGAAGCACTAAACACCCTGGTAGCACATGGTGCTGATGTTAACTGTAAAGACATCTCTGGGGAGACTCCGCTACACACTGTGCGAAATCTCCTGCGGCAAGGCCTCTACGACAGAGCTGCATACATCGCTCGCTTGCTCCTCCAGGCTGGTGCACATGTCGACGCTGCCAACAATGAGGTAAATATCACATAATGGTCAACTGTAATTCTACAATTGCCACTTTAATGATGAGGGTTCAAAGGTTCTGAGCCTAATACGTAAACTGAACCTGCCTCAGTAAGGCTGAAGTGTATACGTGGATGAAAAGGTATAACAAGGGTGATATTAATAAAGTATTAAAGATATTGACATAAAATAGAACACAAAACTAGATATAAACTGGACAAGTTTAAATTCAGGAAAGAATTGTCTGGTACTCCAAAAATTTCTCGCATATATTTATGGGTTTTCATACCCCTAGGTTGAGAATCCCTGGCCTAGAGGAAACTAGTCATAAACAACACAAACTAACATAGCATAATTTTAATAATTATTTATAAGCCTCATCAGCGTATCTAAATTTTCACCAAAGGATTTCATATGCATGTTCATGCTGATATTAATAATGAAAAATTACACAAATTTGTAGTGAAATAAAGAATTCATATAATCTTTCTGTTCCCTAGGGTCGAACGCTTCTCACATACAGCGTGGAGTACCTAGACGATTCCTTGCCCCTCACGCGAACCTTATTAAATCACGGAGCATCTGTGTGGGGTGCTGCTGATGGCAGGGACAAAGACCAGA
This sequence comes from Procambarus clarkii, assembly GCF_040958095.1. Classification (NCBI taxonomy): domain Eukaryota; kingdom Metazoa; phylum Arthropoda; class Malacostraca; order Decapoda; family Cambaridae; genus Procambarus; species Procambarus clarkii. Next base: position 5,455,363 of record NC_091194.1, on the reverse strand, counting down.
GTGTTTTTACTTGGTTCCTTAAGGTCAGTACAGCTTAGTATTATCGTATGCTCTTCAAAGCTCTTTGGAGTTTGTTAAAATGCTGTAATCATTACTGTACTGTATATCACAACTAATCTTTTTTGTCAGTTATTAAATATAAGTTGAGATAATTCTTTGTTTGAGATCTATTCTTTGTAAATAATAATTGTTGTATAATAATGACTAATCATATGCATTAACTTACATGATCATTACACAGGCTGTGATCATGCACCGCAGACTAGAGAATTGTTCCTACACTCTCTCTATCCTCTCACACATGATGGCAGATAATCCAAGAAGAATGCACCAGCATGTGCTGAGAACAATGTTCAGACAATCTAGATGTTATAAGGTAGGTGCTAACCATATAGCAGTTTTACATGACAGTTAACTTTCATTCTCTACAAGCTTTATTCACCTGGGGTAGGATTTGTCAATCATTTACAAAACTGGTACATCTATCCTCAGTCATGGCGGCTTTGTTTACATTTATTAAACAGTTAGATTTTGAAGCTTCAAAACCTAAGATTATTATTATTATAAACAATCTCTTGGTGCTTCTGAGCTCAAACTGCTTAATAAATCTAAATAAAGCTGCCATGATTGAGGAAAGATATTCAGATTTCATAAGTGGGCAAATGCTTAATGAATCCCGGCCAAGATTTTCAAATATAAAGGGCATGTCTCATTCAGCAATCAGTGAAGTTGGTTCACAACCAAAATATCTCTTAAGTCTGATTCCTATACAAGACAAGATACTTTTGGGTATGCTTCCTTTCACCTGATGCTCTGTTCATCTAGCAGTAAATAGGTTCCTGCAAGTTAGTAGAGTGTAGTAGGCTATCTATGTTGGCCTAAGTGGACCTCAATAAGCTTAACAGGCTTCCTGTCTCTGACAACTGGAAACCAATTACTCCTCAACCATATGATAAAGCTCTGGCAAAGAAGTCTTATAAAGAATGTCACAATAATGAGGCTGAAACAAATAACCCAACCAATACAGATGAAACAAAATGAAAGTGACAATGTTTTGGGCCATCCTAGACCCTCATCACCACTTGATAGGGGTTCAGGACTGACCAAAAATATCATCACTTTCATTTCATGTATGAAGGTCGGGTTATTCATAAGTTCTATAAAATTACTCACCAATCATGAGATAAATTTCATTTCCAGGTGCTGGGACCAGTCTTCCTGGAACTAAAGACTCTTATGATGCACCACTGGACATTGCCTGCAACGCTCTCCTCCCTCTGTTGGCGTACCGTCCGCAACTCACTCACACCAAAGAGAATACACTCAGGAACTGCCCAGCTGGGTCTTCCTCCACCGCTTGAATCATATATCCTCCTTGGAGAAACCACCGGTAGTCATTCCTAGCCCTAGAGGACTTTCTTTGTGAAAAAGAAACTTTTGTGACAGTTTGATTAAGAAAAACATTGCTGTGGATGAATATACCATAGCAAAATCTGAAATGGATATTGCATATGTGATAATGACAATGTGCAAGGAAATGCTTGCAGTGATCCTATTCATTAGTCTCAGTTTAAAATGCTAAGGTCTCACAGTACAGAGACGTAACTAAGATTTTCTTGCTTATGGTGTTCACACGTGGAAAAATCCCTAAATTGTCTGTTTATATATTTTCTACATGACTGTCTATACATTGTAAGTCTTTCATACATTAGCATCCATCATACCATTATTGTCACTTTCACCAAGTGCATTCATTCATTGATGGTAACGTGCATTGCTTGTTTTATCATCTAGCTAGACAACTACAACGACCCCGAGTCGTACTTGCCAGCACTGCTTGTGCCTTATTCTACAAAGCTGAACCAATACAACATTTTTTTTTTTCCTTTTACTGTCAGGCATGTACACTACTGACAATGCCTTTAAACATAAGAATATTTTCTGAGCTTGTGTAAGGCATAAACAATGACAACAGTTTGTTAAGTCTTCCTATGCTCTATGGCAAGCAGCCCATTCTCTCGATTTGTTACTCCATAAAAATGCAACTGTTTTGCCTAACCAAGAACGTATGTACCCAGGCATCCCACTTAACCTATAGAGGTCAGCACATAAAAAACATTAATTTTAAGAGAGCTTAAAATTGTTACTAATGTGTCACATTTTTTTATGGATTGGTCGACGCTGTAAAAAATGTGAGGTATTAGTCGAGAGGATGGGTTATCTGAGCGAATACTCTAGACATAATACAACACTGGTGAATGATAGCCTTGAGCTTCTCCACTGAGACTTACCTTTCATATTTAAACAGGTGCTAAGGTTTAATACTTTTGTAGCATTTTACCAGAAATTAATAGGCGTGCCAAATAGTAAGTGATATTTGGGGATTCTACAAAGTAATCATTGACACAAGATTTGCTGTGCTCATAAAGTGGACCAGTTGCCGTCAGCTCTGCTGATGTGCTTCCTCAAGAACTAGATTCCAATTATGTCATATTTTACTATAATGGAATAGACAATGGAAATTACTGATCTGTACTGCCAAGCCTATTGTTGTACTGTATTTAGATAATTAATACAGTACAATTAATGTTTGTTTTAATGTCTTAATGTTTTTTTAAGACATAAGTAAATATGGTGACCATTTTTGTATGGAAATTACAAATTACATTTTAATTAAGCAGAGAAGTTGCTTATAACTATTTGTTAGTTGAGACACTAGTTATAATTGTGTTTTAATAAGGGATAAATATTTACAGGAAAGATTTGTGATTTGGCAACTAAGGTCACGAAAATGGTAACAAAACTTGAAAAAGGTATTTATTAAAAAGTCACTACTCCGTGTACCTCAAGCCATGCTGGTCAAAATATTTCCTACAGTTGCATCTGTAGAGAGAGAGAGAAAGATGAATGTTCATAAGATTTGTATAGTAACAAATATTTTGTGTTCTGCTATAGAATGGTGGCATTTTGATAATTATTTCTTTTAAAAAGAGGTTTACGGTTACAGTATTCAAGTACGATGATATTGCTTGCATTTCTCTTAAAATAGTTTGGCAGATTTCACATAATTTTTTGTTCAATAATTGCATATGGTATTTCATCCAGGTCAAAGCTGCCCTCCCAGCCTTTTGTGTAAAATAGCTTACTTAAGCTTTACTCAGGTTATTTTGTAGGCCTATTGTCATTGCTATATAGTTTTATTATAAATTAGTAGTTAAACTGTCACAAGCCCCCATATGTATGTCAGTGATGACATATTCACTGTATGTTTATACTGATTCCTCAACAATACTCAGGTGTCACGACTCACTGTGAATCACAATTCATTCATTCTTGCCCAAACAAGTCCGCCTTCTTCTCATGTACTCAGTGAATCGTAGAGTCTTGTGTGTAGTTAGTTGGTGAGTAGACGAGTACCTGTTGTGGTGCCGTAACTTTGAGTTAGTGTAAATGATTGACAAATGTGTTGTTTTGTATATGACCAGAACAGATATGTAACATAGCACAACTAAGTGTGACAACAAGTGGTGTTTAATAGCTACAAGTAAAATACAAATACTGTATGGACAAGTGCCTCAAAGTCGGTGACTAAAAGAGCCAATACATCAAAACACTGCCAGCAACATATAATGAACATCGGTTCATGCAAGGTAAGTATGTATGACAGAAGACCACCCGACTACACCACCGACTTGTATGACAATGACGACAAGTGACCAGTACGTGGTTAATGGGAAAAAATCACAGTGCATTTACTTAAGACAAGTGTACATTACTTAAATAATAATGGTGACTAGTGACTATGGCCAGGATTCAGAAAGTATTTATGCAGCCGCTTACAAAATTTGTACATCATCCTTTAATCATAGTGGCTTTGTTTACATTTATTAAATAGTTGAAGCTCTCAAGCACTACAAGGTAATTGATGACAATAATGACCCTGGGTTGTGAAGTTTTTAGGCTAAACTGCTTAAAAAATGTAAACAGAGCCATTATGTGTGTTGATAGATGAACAAGTTGTGTGTGTGTTTGCATAAATGTTTTATAAATCCTGGCCAAGGCAGACATGATCGATACCAGTGTAACAGAACCTGCCAATTACTGCGAGTCTAATCACCTGACTTGGAATTTAAAGCATCACCGAGACTACTACTGTACTGGTCATTGCTAATGCAAAAATGTTGACTTAGAGGCCAGTGGATGAATGGCCAGTACTTAAGCTGTCATAGCTAATGGATTAATGTGGAAATGACACTAAAGAAAACAATTGGGAGTAAAGTGTAAGAATGTTGGTGTTGGTGTATCCGCCTCCTTTCCAGAAGGAGGCATGATCATGCTCACACTACCATTAGGAAACGTCCAAGACATTGTGAATATTTTATATAAATGTTTAACTTGGCTGATTTCTCACCCAGTCAAAAGTAAAGAAATGTATATTTACTTATAAAATAAAAAGAGCCCCAAGTGCCAAAAATAAATGGTTTCTTGTATATCCAATCAAATTAAATTTGTATTTGTAAATAGTATATATGGTGATATAATGTGGTTGGTGTGTGTACTTTAAATTATTATTTATGAAGTCCACAATTATGCTCAGCCCTTTGGGCAAATCTTGTATAAGTCTCTATTGCTCTTTCTCTCTTATATGGATAGGAAAGGAGATTCAATTACAACAGCACACTATTACAACAATTGATTAATCAGGTTTCTTATTTTAATTCTACACAATATTAATGCAGGCATAATTTAAAAAATAATTACTAATCTTATATAATACTTAACACTCGTAGATAACATTTATGCGAGCAGTGAAATTAATTAGAGAAATTAATTCAAATATTGATAAAGTTATTCACAATTGAACGGATAGAATTTGAAATTAATAGGTAAAGGAATAAGACAAGATATAAAATAACACATATCAATAAAAGATGTGTGATAATCATATCACATATCTTACATAATATTGTTAATTAATGGTAATGTCTTCTCAGACATAACAACATAGGATAAAAACCCACACTTAAGTACAGTATTTCTGAATTTTATGTAAAGAGTAACTTTACCTTAGCAAAGTTTAAATCTTGAGTAATGAACTAAACACAGAATCGAGTATTGTTTAATTCACTTACCTCCAGTACTCAGTCTTGTCAAATAACGTAGATCTTGTGATATACTATATTACCTTTGTTGATCATTAAACTATAGTCGTTTAGGAGGGAATGACATTAGGTTAGCTAAGATGAGCTGAGCTTAGCTTGGCTTAAGCTTAGCTAAGGTACGATTATTTTAGGTTTGGTTAGGCCAACATAGGTTAGGTTTGGTTAGGCCAATACAGGTTAGGTTTGGTTAGACCAATTTAGGGTAGGTCAACACAGGTTTGGTTAGGTCAACTCAGGAAAGATTAGGTTAGGTTAATTAACATTTTTCACTAATTGGCATATTTATGGCATAAAAAGTCATTTCAAACTGCAAATATGTACAGCGAGCCATAATTCGGCTCCTAAATAACGCTCATGAGTCAGATTTGCAACATTTGCGATATTTTGAAAGCTGCAAGAGGGTTTGAGCAAAATGTGACCCATTGCCGTTTTCACTACCACAGGGTTCAGTTCTTGCGCCAGTAATGTTCAATGTCTACATAAACGATCTACCAAATGGCATACAGAATTACATGAACATGGTAGCTGATCATGCTAAGATAATAGGGAAGATAAGAAACTTAGATGAGATGTCATGCCCTTCAAGAAGACCTGGACAAAATAATTACAGTGGGGTCTCGACTTACGATGGTAATCTGTTCCCAGAGATGGATCGTAAGTCGAAGCGATTTTTTCCCATAAGAAATAAAGGGAATTGAATTATTCTGTTCCCCCACCCTCCAAAATATTAACTCACAAATACATTTTATACTGGATACAATTTTTTTCTAACTACAATACAGTACATATGTTTATCTTACCTTTATGGAGGACTCTTGATGCGTATGGAAGATGGTGAGGAGGGGGAAGGAGGAGAGGTGTTACTGTTTGGAAGGGGAGTCCCTTTCCATTATAACATCAGGCAGTGATGACTTCTTTAGGGTGCACTCTCTCCTACGTTTTGCCTGCATACCACTAGGACCTGGTTGTGATTCACTGCTTGTTTGTCTCACTAAAAACCTTTCCAGAGATTTTTGTTTTTCCATGTTTTAATTTTTGTCTGTAGTGAGGCATCACAGTGTCATTAAAAAGGTTAAGACAACAGCCTACTGCACCATAATTTGGGCGAGTCGTTTCAGCAAAAGTTTGCAATTCTTCCCATGCTGCACACATTTTCTTAATTAATGAGGAAGGGACATTCTGTACTGTCTCCTCCCCTGAAGAAATTTCCTCAGCTGTCTCTTGTTGCTGCTCCTTGTGAAGTTCTTCGGTGGTCAGTTCTTCGCTGTGTTCCTCCACCAGCTCGCAACACACAACACTCAGAACACTATGAATGCCACTTCTTTTTCTAAATTTCTCAAACCATCCCCTGCTTGCCTTAAAACTCTTTCACATTTGCATCACTTGTTCCAGGGGTTTTCTTTAAAAGGTCTTCATACAATTTCCTTGCTTTTTCACAAATGATGGCCTCTAAAACTCTATCACCCGCTAACTCCTTGCTGTGTATCCAAATTAATAATAACTGTTCAACATCCTCAAGTGTTTGTGTTCTATGTTTCGTGATTATTGGTACACCTTTTGCCACTTTAGCACTCATAATGTCCTTTTTCTTAGCAAGTACGGTGGATATCATTGACTGAGATTTGTTGTACTGCCTAGCTAGTTCAACAACCCGCACACCATCTTCATATTTACGAATGATCTCTTGTTTTTGCTCTATGGTCATCGTTACATTTGTTTTCATATGTTGACCCTTACCACTGACTTTCTTAACTCATGGCATGATATATAATAATCAGTTTTATGTTCAAAAAGCAAAAAAACACCACAAAAACTGAATTTCTTCTAGGCGTGATCGTCACTAAGTGGGCAGCTCTAGTAAACTGAGGCAGGTTAGCCCGCGTGACTGGAAACCACGCACTCGGTCGTCAAAAACGTGTACCAACAAATATCATTAGTCGACAACACTATCGTAAGTCGAGTCGCATTTTTCGATCAAATTTACATCGTAACTCAAAATTATCGTAAGTCAAGGTGCCACTGTATATGGAGCGCCACTTGGCAAATGGAATTTAATGTGAATAAATGCCATGTTATGGAACGTGGAATAAGAGAACATAAGACCCCACACAACCTATATGGAATCAACAAATGGAATGCATTTGGCAGTGATGTGGTGGAGGCTGACTCCATTCACAGTTTCAAATGTAGATTTGACAGAACCCAGTAGGCTCAGGAATTTGTACACAAGTTGATTGACAGTCGAGAGGTAGGACCAAAGAGCCAGAGCTCAACCCCCGTAAGTACAACTAGGTAAGTATATATACACTCACTCACACTCGCTCTCACTCTCTCCATTTGAAAGCTAGTTTCATAATTAGCTTTGCAATGCTTCATTGACCTCTCTAAACACCACAAATGTACAGCTGTATATATACTTGAGTTGAGCAATGGATATATGCACACACACACATTCATTCACGTAAAATAACGAATGAAATTGATATAGAATGTAGTATAGTTTAGTATGTTTGTAGTGTAGTATGTAGTATCGCCTGCATAGTATAGTTTGCCCAGCGACTGACCAGCTAGCCAATGTCATTGTGAAAACTAGTTTTGTAATTAGCTTTGCAATACTTCACTTAGCTCTCTGAACACCAACAATGTATATTTATATACTGTACTGTACCTGATATAAGCAATGTATGCACACACATTAACATAGGCACAGTGAAGCTTCCCGCTTCCTGTGCCTATGGGCAGTTCCTGCCCCTTCACCATGCCCAAGGGCAGTTCCTGCCCTTTCACCATGGCCATGGGCAGTTCCTACCCTTCATCGTGCCCATGAGCAATTCCTGCCCTTTCACCATGCCCATGGGTAGTTCCTGCCCTTCACCACTACCTTAGCAGGATGACTGCTGTGGATGGCAGTCTTTCAGCACTTAAGTGGAATTGCAGCATATGTAGTGTTGATTTATGAATGAAAGAGTCTGTTCATATAATATTTTAATAGCTCAGTATTTATAAGAATATATATATGAAGACTTTGTACTAATTTCTAATTTGATTAACAATATTAATGATACTTGTTTGAATCACATGACACTGAAATGGATTCAAGATCTGGTATAGTACATGTAAGGTTAGTTATGCTTACACAAGTAAAATAACTCCTTACTGAGCATCAAAATGGAATGACAAACATCTTCAAAGAAAATAAAAATTAACTAGTATTACAAGAATTAAGTGCCATCAGCACACTTGGCTTCTTGCACTTACGTCAGCTTAATATTAAAACCAACTATATGTGAGATATCAAATGGGAAATATTACAATGTGTACATAGAATGTTGTTAATACTTGAATGATTATGAAAAAGTACATGATGATGCAAAGGTGATAAAAATTACTCCATGGTGACGAGCATACTACTGAATTATAGACGTACAAGACATATAAGAATTATAAGATTGGTTCATGAAAGGCACATAACAATTTTAACATATTACTCTGTATAATAAACGTGTGGTATTACACAAAATGTATACTGAAGATATTTATAAAAATACAATTTTATATGGAATTCGACACACTCGCATACTGGACTTTGTACCACTTCCTTGAAATAAACCAGCAATGGAAGCACCCGTCAATTGCCACACATGAATGTTTTCAATCATTTTACATTTGAACAGCTGTTTATTGCTGTATGCTACAATTTTTTCTTAATGTAAATGTTCAGAAATGTTTGCTATATTGTAAAGAAAAAAGTTGCATCCAAATTTTATGAGGCATTGTTTTGATTGCATAGCAGCAAGCTATCTAGAATTGAAAGGCTTGTAAGCATTTTACATTTTGTTTATAAGCATTTCATGTTTAAACAACTTTTTTCTCATGTAAATGTTTCAGAATGTTTACTGTATTGCATACATAAAATAAATATAAAAAATGCATATACAGTACAGCATTTAATTCCTGTGAATTTTTACCACAGATGTTTGCAGTTTGCATCAAAGAATGCTCCTTTTATTTCCTTTCGCTGCTCCATCATGGGATTATATACAATACACACTACTAGATTACAGCACCATATATCACTACATCCCCCAAAGAAATCACTAGACACATATGGTGTGGGCAGTGACACTATAGTTTAGTGGGGTACTATGGAACATGGCCTGCAAAGCTCCACCCACTAATGGGGTGGACAATTTAAACAGTCAATTGGCACCATGTGTCACCACAATGCAAAGTGTGTTAATACAGAGCTTATACATGTAGATACAAGTTATTCATATCAACTCATATATAATACACAGGGTTAACACTCACCTTAACCCTTACACTGGTCCACTTTAATAGGGAGGAGGAAGCACCGCAGGAATCAGAACAAGGATGAAACTCCTGGCTGAGAGACACGACCCAAGGCCACACAAGAGTGCCAAGGCCCAGGGACATTAACCAAGTACCAGGCTGCCAGAACCCTGTTTGACCTCCAGAACCCCCCATATCTGATTATCAGCCCAGGACATGTTTACAAACACAGCTGAAAGATAGCATACTTTCTAACATCATGGGCACAAGGGAAGACCACAGGCTGGCTAGACTTCATAACACTCCAAATGACCTGAGAAATACAAGCCTTGGAACAGGGGAGCAAGGAAACTGGATTAATCCAAAAGGCATCAACCAATTCAAATAATTATAATAATTTCTTGAGATGATTCCTGTAAAGAGACTGGAGTGATAATACATTGCTTGAAGGAAGAAAATCATTCCATTAGCAAATATATGAGAAAATATTCACAAAGATACTTACTGCACAAAATAAGTAACCTCAGCATTGAGAAGTAATATAGATAAATGAAAACAAGGTTTTAAAACAGCAACACATGATGAAATCACAAAAAACATGCTATATCTTATGAGAAAATATTTAACCTGTACAATGGGATCAAACCTGCATCTGCGAATGCATCAGGCATCCTGTAACACATGTGCCTTGGGGGGATTCAGGGATGTAGGTTCAATCCCTTCATATGGCTTCAATATTTTCTGAAAGTTTTACAAGTTTGCCAAGTCCAAAACAGTCACCCTGCTATATGTATTTACCTGATTTAACAATACATTTTTATAATTCACAGATGACAATCACTAAGGCAATGTGAGCATGTACAGTAACAGTACAATGTTAAAACTTACAAAAACTATCCATAAATTATTTTTAAGATAAATAAAATAAAAATATACAAGCTAGTGAATACAATCCTTAATATGTATTTAATAGCCTCCTTTCCAGTACAGTATATACATATTGAACTTATAGTACTTCAGTTGTTGGTAAACACTCACTAATTAAACTTACATAATACAGTATTCATAGACTGTATTGTACAGTAACCTCCTGATTTTATGGGAATGTACTCTTTCAGACAAGTGGAACAGTGCCATGTCAAATTTTATGTAGTGATACTTTTACCGAGGTCCACGTCAGTCCATACCATACAGTATTTTATTTGACTTTAAAATACTGTAAATTAAAATGCAGAGTAGACAATGATAAGGCTTATTAACACCTCACATCCCAAAGTTAAATTAATGTAATATTTTTGTTAGAAATGTACAAAAATTAATGCAATAGTGTGCAAGAGACATTTTATTCTAGTAAAAAAAAATAGTTTTCAAGGATTGTTTTGGGCTGAACAGTCAGAAAGGCTCGATAAGATTTAACTTTGTACTGGCATAGTCAGGTCCATACTATAAGAGTGTGATGTTAAAAATTACATCTATAAAGATATCTAAAGGTATACTAAAGGTATTTTAGTATATGGAGTCACAGAGTGTGGGAAATTAAGAGGTATGAATAGTATCTTTAGCAACATAGCATTAATCACGATTTTAATGGTTTTTACACAAGGAGCAAAATTTAAAAAAACAATTGAAGCTGCAGGCAAAGTTTTTTGAGCATATTTAAAACGAAAACTCAATGGTTGTAAATTATTTTGAGTTTGAAGCATTTTCATTTTTTAGGCAACAACAGGCCACAAACATGCAAGTATTGTGAACACTGAGATTTGCTGACAATAATCCATACAGATTTTCAAGATTTATGTAATGTGCAAGTGATCCACATTAAATACTTTAACACACAACCAGGAGTATACACTACATAATTCTGTTAAAATACTGTGATGATTACTGTACTGTGTTTTTAAATGCATCTGAATATTTATTGGAACATTTACAATAATAATTACCTGTCTGAAATTGATTTCAGACTCGCCTCGTCATTATAATACCACGAGCTATATCCAAGGTCCCAATTACATTACCTGACCAAAAGGCTGTATTTCAGTTTAGTTTCTAAGTATTAAAAGGTGCCAAGCCTGACAAACTATTTAGCATAGTCTCAATTTAGTACCTCCCCGGGCAAAGCTGATCAAACAAGATTGGTATAATACTACACTACAAGATTGGTATAACAGTGAATCAACATTGATTAAATGATACTTGAGCGTGTTTTGCCTACTGGTATCCTTAAAAGTGGTATGTTTGCTTAAAGTTATTTATGCTAAACTAGAATTTTGCTTTGAAATACAATTTCAACACAAGATTATAGTATAATTTTATGGATTAAGCCACCATCAGATCATCAATAACCTAATCAATACATGTTCTATAGTTACTAATGTCTACTGAACCTCACTCTAAATTATGAAACAAGTAACATTCATAAAATCCTAAGTTATACAATAGTATTTTAATGGCTTCACTTTTTTCTTGGCTTATAAAATATATCTTACCACAAGCATATCTTATACTGTACAGTGAATGAACAACATGGATTGACAGGAATTTCTCTCATTATAAACTATACATCTTCAAGGCAACCAGCCACCTTCTGTAATAATCAGTTTGTTTAACTTCTCACTCTTCTTGTGGAACTTTGTCATGGTATTTACAGAAGTGGTTGCTTACCATTTTATTTTTTTGACTAGCTAGATATCTTTCATTCAAGGAGCAATCTCCTTATTTATTCTTCAAAATACATACATATAAAATCACAAAAGATTGTCAATTGCATTAACAATGGCCAGTCAACCAGTAGCGGTGACTACAAATGCCATCCTGCTGCGGATTTTAATTGAAGCAACATTAGAACAATTTTCCTAAAATTTGTTATAAAATGATATCTACAATTCAATCACAATAACTAACTACCTGTTCATGATTCTGGGAATCGATATCCCTGCAGGCCGGTCTCTCCAATCAGAATAACTACTGTATTGCACAATTCTCAGCAAAATTTAAAAATTTTAACACTGACAACCTTATTGTATCATAAAAGCAGTATGGTTAATTAAGTGACCCTTATAATGAAAGGATCCATATAGCATAATAGTTTAAAAATATTTATACAGTAAATGCTTCATTATTCGGCACCTGAAAGACATCAAAACAGGTACAGTATTACAATGCTCTGGTTACGAAGGCAAACGATAAGTACTGTATACAGGTACATTATAACCTGCAGTTTAAGGCCAATATTAAACATTAGAATATTATAATCTAATGGGCTGATACCAATTACCAGAACTCAAATTAAAGTATTTTTTGATAGAGATTAAAATAGAGTAAGTTTTACACAATGAAATAACAAAAAGCATGGTGTATTTATAAGGAAATCTTTTTTGAAGCAATGCGATAGAATGTGTCTAGGGTGACCTAGGATGCATTGCACCAGAAGATTTTTCCTCTTAAACCATGTTATACAGTACTTTCAATGCCTAGCTATGCCTCTTTTTCTAAAATTTCATGTAAACATAGAAATCTCTGTACATACATCACTAAAAAAAATTTAATTTAAGCCTTTTATTACAGTTTGTAACCATTTCAACAGAATTTTACATGCAAGGGAAAAATGACTCGATTCCCCATTTCCAAATAATACATTGGTCAGGGAAAGGGGGAGGGGGCCAAGTAAGTAATATCAAACGAAGGCACCAAGGTTGGAAGACAGTCTGTGATGCAGAATAGTTACAATGTCCTAAATATCATTCAAGATACTAATACTGGAGGGGGAGAGGGAAAGCCATTTAAACCTTAAACCACCTTCTGTAATTTACAATTAATGCCATATATGAAGAATTGAGAGTAAAATTATAATTATCCAAAGGCAGAAGAGTATGCAAAAAATCTGTACACACACACACACATTAGGTACAAAATAGTAACAGGAATTGACAACATAGACAAGGAGGAATTTTTAAAACCTTCAACTTCAAGAACAAGGCGCCATACATTTAAGCTAAGGAAATAAAGGTGTCAAAGAAATATAATAAAGTTCCCTTTTGCAAACAGTTGTAGATAACTTGTAGAGTGAAAAAGTTGTAGATAAGTTGTAGAGTGAAAAAGACAGTGAAAGCCATAACAAACAGGTTGAGTGTTCTATGGTACAGATTACTGGGAAGACGAGACACCACGAGCGAAGCTCTCGTCCAGTAACTACACTTTGGTAATTGCATACAAAATCTGGATAATATTATTCAAGACCCAGTTTAGGTATGAGTGAAATCCAGTTTCCATAATTTGAGCTATCACCAAGTGTTTGTAATTTTTCTAATATGAAGTGAAACAATGCATTTATTTTTTATCATATTTGCATATATTTAGACACAAAATATACACAAAATATATACAAATTTGTTTTATGTGCCAATTAATAATAATGCAAAAAAATATAAATAAAATGTATTTGTTATCTTACCTTTTTGTAGCACAGGTTGGTCTTGATGATAGTGAGGCAGCAACATGAACTTAAAGCACAGTCAAGAGTGGGGGAGCACGATGAGTTAGGAGTGGGGGAGCACTATGAGTCAAGAGTGGGGGAGCACTATGAGTCAAGAGTGGGGGGGGGGAGCATTATAAGTCATTGGTGGGGAATCTTTAATCATATTTTACTTTACAAATATTTCATAAATCTGTTATACATTCAAGCATGTCAAAAGCAAACTTATAGATCAAATGTTTTCTTATTAAAATTGCTTTTGAAAGCCACAGTGAGTACCATCGAAGGCCACACCTTCCCCACCCCTGCACTAGGTCATGCCAACTGTTAAACTTCTGCAGTTACCCTGAACTGGCCTAAAAGTACTCTATGCCCATGGTTAATGCCAGTCTATCAGTTTGAGACTAGCTCTTCAACCCTGGCCACAGTGCTGCTTACATAATTAAGCATCTAAATCCTGATGCATAATTTTTTATGCCACTCTTACCACCACTGCTCTATATTTTGTTCGCAAACTATAAGTTTGCTTCATTTGCTTTTTAGCATCAGAAACAGCACTAGTACCAATACTATATCTCTTTGCCAGCCACGTTCTTCTCCCACCATTATTTTTTTTATGATAACTCTACCTTAGTGTCCATGGTAAGGTAGTTATTTATCTCGCCCTCCCAGTGGAAGCAATATTCAAGAGTGGCATTTGTTCAACATTGAATCACTGTTGATGACATTGATTCGGCACTGAATTGACATTGTTCTTGGATATTATGCCCACTGGGTTTCTACCCATGATAAACTCTTGCCTCACAATAGGGTTTCAACTCATGAATAATAGTATATCAGGTGAAAAGCCATTAAAAATGTTTAAATAGTGAGAGGTGAGACCACACTCACAAACAAGGACTACAAACAGTCGGTTTGTGTACCCTCACGATAGGTCTGTATGCCTCATAATTATCGTCACATAAATCAACGTGTTTGTGCAACTTATAGTACAGGACAAGCTTAGTAACACATTTATAAAATATAAATACAGTACATGGTTTTAAATCAAATTTACAAATAAATAAGCAAGATTATCAAAAAATATACTGTACACTAGTATATATAAATAATAAATTTATTGGAAATTGCTTTGTGAGATGAACTAATGCTCCAGATTTCATTAAATCCCCCTCTGGAATCCTGATTTTTTTTTTTAGAAATACCAATTTTTTACAGAAATCTAGTTGGTTTTGGTACATTGTTTTTAATGGGGATCCACTATATGGAGGCCCAGATTTGGAAGGGTGCACTGTACTGTCTCATACAATTTAATGCCATTATTACTCCAATTTAAACAAATAACCTTTGAGTCAGTTTTCAGAATAAAAGAATATTATCACTGTTCTCCTAATTATCTGGCACTTGCTTATTGAACTTCTAGATTAACCATCCAGTGTTTGGTTCAGATAATGTCTCCAGGCAATCCAACCACAGAATGAATAATATGGTGATACACTGGATATGCTAGATCATGGAAAAATGGAGTAGGGGGTCTAAGACCTGCGAAAAATGTTACCTGTTGCGTCATCTATCCCAACCTAACGAAAACAAGAGATAAAATGTTGTGTTTTACATATGGTTCACGAGGTGTGTGACGTTCCAATGTCATAATGTGACTGCCAACACAGAAGTTTTACATCCTACTGGAAACACAAGATCTGGTCCAATTATGGTCTCAGTATGATCTGGTTGATGGCCAGTTAAACCATAGATACACTAGACAATCTCTATTTTTTCACTGGAGTCACTCTCAATTTATTTAGACAATTGAGAAAAAACTGTATACAAGATTACCAAATACTAAATTGTTCATGTAAATACAATAGAACCTTGCTTGCATAAATTTCTACCTAGTGCAAACAAATTATTCTCTAGTCCAAAGAATAGTGCACAGCCGTTTGTCAAGGAAGTAACAAGTTTCCTCAAGCTGTAGACACTCACCAGGACTCTGACCTATCTACCACCAATGTTTGCAAACAAAAATACAAGTGAAAACAAAACAAAGGGGAATATTTTTTATGCAAATAACATCACATAACTAAATAAAACACACAATATACTATCAAAATAGAAGTGATTTCTCACGAGATGGTCACCGGGATCAGACAGAACATGCATGGGACACATCAGGTCAGTCCCATATAGTTCATACAAGTGAGGTTTAAGTCCTAAGCATTCATAAAAATGAGGTTTTAGTCCTATACAATTCATACAAGCAAGATGCTAGTCCCATCCAGTTCATACATGTGAGATACTAGTACCATACAGTTCATAAAGGTGAGATACTAGTACCATACAATTTTTACAAGTGAGGTTCTAGTCCCATACAATTCATACAAGCAAGGTTCTAGTCCCATACAAGTTATACAAGCATGATTCTAGTCTGATACAGTTCATACAAGTGAGGTTCTAGTCCAATATAGTTAATACAAGTGAGGTTCTGTTCTATTCTATTATTATTATTAGTAGTAGTAGCAGTATTATGGGATAAATTTAAGAAAATAAGAAAAGAAAGACTGGGGTGGAATGTGACAAGTCAGCAGGATGGAATGGTATGGAATGCCAATTTCTACAAGAAATTAATTTATATTGGGAGATTTTGAAAATAGTGGAACTGGAGCTTTTCAGATACTATAGCACCAGATAATCAAGCTTTTACTGTAATAATGTATTTATGTTATTGTATGCATTCTTCCTACACTCTAAATCTAAATTTTTCTACATAACTAGGAAAACTATTTATCATTTCAGGGCATATTTAATGAAACTGCTTTAATTAAACGATATTAATAAGTTTGTGGATCTGCTCCGAGGGAGGAGGGGGTTGATTGGGGCGGTACATCTTTCAAATGATAAC
This sequence comes from Procambarus clarkii, assembly GCF_040958095.1. Lineage (NCBI taxonomy): Eukaryota > Metazoa > Arthropoda > Malacostraca > Decapoda > Cambaridae > Procambarus > Procambarus clarkii. The sequence continues at coordinate 5,438,535 of NC_091194.1, read as the reverse complement.
ACAGGTGTCCAAAGGCCAGCTGAGCATGGAATTGCACAATAACACTAGTAACAGACTAGTGCTAGTAACATACTAGCTACTAGCACTAATAACAGACTAGCACAACTGTAGTAACAAACATTGAAAAGATGCTAAAATACACATTTTCATGCCAATAACTTTCAAATGTATTTGAACAAATAACCTTTGAGTCAGTTTTCAGAATAAAAGAATATTATCACTGTTCTCTTAATTATCTTAATTATCAATGCAGGAACATTGTTCTAAATTCTTGAAATCAATGTAAATTTACATTTACAGCTGGGCAGATCGTTAAAAAATTTGTAAGAGAAAAAACTAATTATGAAATGTACAAACTGCATAACTTACCTTGAAAATTTATAAATAAGAAATCAGCGTTGAATGTAATGAAATGCCAATTTCTGGATGAGCCCGAATGGCTTCCTGACGCTCTGGTGCCTATATATCTAATATGGTGCCAGACTATAAGGTGCCATCAGTCGTGGAATTCTATTTGGCCTACCGCAGACCACGAGCCAGAACCTGATCACCCTTCAGCGAGGTACAAGGAGCAGTGGCATTTATGAAAAATTTTATGGAAATTTATTCAAGACTGCCACCACCAAAGGAAGGCACCCAGAAAATCAGAGTAACAAAACAGACCACCGCTGGGTTAGAAACGTGACCGCAGCCTCAAAACAGCTAAAAGAACTCGCCCAACAAAGACCACTGCTTTCTAAACAAGCAGTGGTCTGTTTTGTTTTCCTGACTTTCTGGAAGTCTTCCCTTGGTGGTGACAGGAGTGAAAATATTTATGTAAATTTATTCACAAGTGCCATTGCTCCTTGTGCCTCTCTGAGGTGGCCAGGTTCTAGCTCGCGGTGCCCGGGAGGCTAAATAGAACTCTGTGATTGATGGCACCTTGTAGTCTGGCACTATATCACATATAGTAGCTTCAAGGAGGCACAAGGGACTTCCATCCAGAAAAAACAATTCATTATAGGTTACAAATCCCCAAACAACCTGAATTCCTTTCTCCGAGCAAACAATTATGTGTCTTTCCAACCACAGAACTGCACCATCACATCTGAATAATAATAATTGTACCAATTTTAATGGTAATCCATATATAACGGGTATCAAACTACATGTTAGCATACTATATTTTGATCAATTTTATCAAAATTGACTCAATGTTACATCAACTGCATTTGCCTAGATTTGCCCAGAGAGGGAGGGGGAGGGGGGGATGGAGGAAATGCTGCTCCAAAATTAATTGTGACCTATCAAAGCATTAATATCACCATTAAATTATAAAAATCACTATTGCTGATGATCAAATGAAATGACTAATGCTGTGTAGCAATATTTAAACTGAATAATACCAATTGATCAGTTGGAAAAAGGCACATGAATAACAGTGATGAATTATATATAAACAAACCTTACTTACTAAAATTAAAATGAAATTTTGATATTCTTAAAATATACCTTACAATAGCTTTTTTATTTTATAACATATATGGATTTATATAATTGCTACAAGACACTTAGTACCAGAAACTATTTAGAACTTCATCGATGTGAAAGTTTTTAATTGATTGGTCTAAGAATACATTCACCAATGCTAGTAACACCAAGCATGTGAGGCATATACGTTTCACTTGGAGGAACAATCATCGAAGGAACCTGAGCCATTGCCTGTTGATACTGTGCATGTGCCTGCGGATTTTTGGGCGGTCGTCCTCTTGGTCGTTTGACAGGTGGCATTAATGTAGCTTCAGGAGTTGTATTATTTGATTTTGATGTCAGTACTTGTGCAGGGGGAATATTGCCAGCTAACTGAGTTGCTTCAGAATCAGACTCTTGGGTGCCCTCCTCTGGATTATAAATTTGTTTTCGAATTTTACTCAATTTGTCTTCGGCATCATGTCTCCTTAAATGATCTTTGAGCTTGTCTCCTCGAGAAAAGTCTTTACCACAGATACGACACATAAATGGTTTCTCTCCAGTATGCATGCGGCGATGACGTTTAAGATGTGAAGCTCTTGCAAAGTTCATTTGGCAGAATTCACATTCAAAAGGTCTTTCGCCAGTATGTAATCGAATATGATCTCTTAGTCCCGATTGACTTTTAAATTCCTGAAAAAATTATTTTGCATGTAATACACACACACACTAAGTAAATAAGAAATTAATTTATATTAAGTACAGAGATAGAGATAAGTTATTAAGAAAGAATTGGCAAACATCTAGAATGGATTTATGTAATGAGTATACAGTACATAACTGTACTTTATGCCAAAATAAAGCACAGATGGCCCTCCCTGGGTTGTTTCCAAAGCCAGCCCAACTGAAAAAAAATTCCAGGGAACACCCTCAAGAAAAACCATGCAGCAAATAGAACCCGGAGATGAGGAAAACCGAATGGATCACACGCTGTCAGAAGGCATTTGATATAGTCCTGCATGAAAGACTCGTACTCAAACTAGAAAAACAGGCTGGCATATCTAGAAGTCCTAAGGTGGATCAGAATGTATTTCACTGGAAGGAAGCAAAGGGTTACGGTGGGAGCAGGGACATCAAAGTGGAGAGGTTACGAGTGGAGTACTACAAGAGTACCACATTCCTGTTTCTAATGTCAATGATCTGACAGAAGAAATTGGCTCCTTCATATGAATACTTGCAAATGATACAAAACTAATGAGAAGAGTCAGGTCAAGGATAGATTGTGATGCACTGCAAGTGAATTTGGACACTCCAAAAGTGGTCTGAAAAATGGCTGCTAGAATTTAACCCAACCAAACCAGAGATATGATGATTGGAACAGGAGTGTGAAGACCAGTACTGTATATCAGTATAGGATGAAAGGGAGACAAATTCCTCAATCAGAAATGGACAAACACCTGGAAGTAGATATAACCTCAAATCTGGTGCCAGAAGCCCACATAAGCAGAACAGTAGCAGCATATGCCATACTCTCCAATAACTGTCTATCCTTCAGAAACTTGGACAAACTTGCAGGCCTTATGTACAACAAAGGTGGGGCCCACTCTTGAATATGCATCCCCAGCATGAAACCCTTACCTGAAAAAGGACAAGGAGAAACTAGAAAAGTCCAAAGACATGCAACAAGACTCTTTCCGTAGCTGAAGGGACTGAATTATGAGGAAAGACAGAGCACTAGACCTTACCATGCTTGAGAAAAGGAGAGAGAGGGGGGGACATAACAACACAAGATTCTAAGGGAAATTGACAAAGTAGCCAAAGCAGCATTGTTCAAAGCTAGGAACAGCAGAACGAGTGATCATAGATGGAAATTACACACACAATTGAGTAATAGACACATCAGAAGAACTTTTTCAGTGTTAGAGCTGTCAATAAATGGAATAGGTTAGATGAAGAAGTTAGAAGTTAATTCAATTCAGAATTTTAAATGCAAAGATGACAAAAGTGTGAGAAATGAGCAATTGCATTAATCTAAGAATGGTCAGAAGGTAGGGCTAAAGCTTAGCTCAATCCTGCAAGCATATCTAGGCAAGTACAGAGGACAGCCATCCCAAGGCAACACACCTGTGGTAAGGATGGAGCACGTCCATAAATTAATATGAACAAACATCCTGTTCAACTTTCCAGAAGCTATGCGAAGCTCTGGGCCGAGATCTTGAAGAAGGATATCATTGAAAAGATGAAAGTAGCATACTGTATTTCCGATTATTATGTGAATGGGAGGAGTCAGCAAATGACTTTATGAGCTTGACCACCTGGTACAGCAACTATGAAAGGCAAACCTTGGAAACAATGGAATCCAAACAATACCAGTGCAAAGCTGCAACTGGGCACACCAAATGGGAGCATGGCAGTCAGGGAAACCTTGTCTTCATGAAAAGAAGACCATAATGTAAGGTGCACAACTCATTTTTTTGCAAAGAAGGTTAGAGGAGGCTGTTGGCAAAGAAACCAATTTCCAGTATAATGACCCAAAGAACAATTACCACTGTAAAACATGCTCATGGACCCTATGACTAAAGGCAAGAGCCAAAAAAAAAAAACTTTAGATATCATCTGCATTCGAGAGGGACAATCCGGAACAAGGAAGAGGGAAAGTGCAGCAAGGTCAAAAAATACCCGAAGCCAAGCCAAACATCAATGCCAAAGCCACTAACCAAGAACCTGTCACAACAGCAGAGCACACAGCTGTGACCGAAATCATGCATTCAAAACTTGGGTACAACAAAATGCTAATGTCCAAAGCTAAAGCTTCAAAGTAATATGTAGTGACCTATCTCATTGAAATGACTTATTCAATATATTAATCACCCAATTAATATTAGGTTTAAATATGAACTTAAAATAGATATAGTGGCTCCAGTATTGTACTAAAATGACATTGTTCATTAAATATGTTTATATATTACTCAAATCATTTCAACTCACCTTTTTACATAATGGACAAGGCATGGAAGCACTTTGAATTGCCTGTTGAAGATAGTAATTCAAGTCTATTCTTCCGTCACTTGTGACATCTGCCACGACCTCATTTGTTTCAACTGGTTCTTCCTTTACGTTCACTTCATGTTTAATAATATCAATTCTTTCTCCCTGAAAGTTATGAAATAATGAGTATTGCATAATTATAGAACATGAAATTATTTTGGAAAATAAACCTCAGTCACCACTGAAAGTGTTATACAAATATCAGAAGATGAGATTTTACAGTCACAGCTTCTATGATGCCATATCTTCCATTTTCTATTATGCACTCTTTTTTAAGAATCATTCTTTACTTGCCCACACCGATAGTGCAATATAGTGCATTATTACCGAGAACTCCCATTTTTCCCACTCATGCTTCTAGTAGTAAATGAGGTACTGTATTACTCTGCTTAAATGTACCCAAATCAGCAGAGAATTTTCCAAAATATGTAAGCTATACTTTACACTACAAAAGTGATCCACTTGCAGAAGCTGTATAGTGGGATCAAACCCTGCATACCTGAACATCTCAGGCATATGTACTACATCATGGTCCAGTCAGTAGTGCATGTGTCAGAGGAGTTTGATGATGTGGATTCGATCCTAACACAAGTCTTCAATATTTTCTCAACATTGAATATGTTTATCACAGAGCTTTCTAAATCTAAGACAAAAATATAATAACAGCTTTTTCTTACCATCTCTTCATCTTCCTCCTCTTCCTCATCTTCTTCATCTGCTTCATCGTCTTCATTTTCATTGTTATTGTTTCCATTGACAAACTGCTGCGTGGCGGGTTCATCTCCAGCTTCACTGCCAGATGTGCTCGAACTTGTATCAGATTTGCTTGGAGAGTCTACCAACTGTAGATAAAAATATATATAAATCAATATTGTTGTAAAATTGTTTCAGCTTTTCAAGTATATGATTGACAAAAGAAAGATCTCTAAAAGAAATCAAGCTCCTTCACTGTAAATGCAATTCTCCTATTGAAAATCTATACAGTACAGTATTATGATCGCCAGCTTTCACTTTGTATTTGCATGTCTTTATTTACTTATATTGTCTCAAACTGTACTGCCCCCTGATGATGTCAAGCAATTTAGAATATCCAAGTTTCATATTCATGCCTTGACAATTTAGATTTTACCCTAGCTGAATTTTATACAATTTTATTTTAATATAAACTAGCTGTACCCGGCCATACGTTGCTGAGTGCCTTTCCTAGGCACACACTGGTGATGCCTCTGCCCCTGACAGAGTTGTTTTCCTGGTAGGTTTTTGTTTATTCAAACAAACAGCTGTATGGACTGGCTTCATAGGAAGCCAGCCTATAGAGTCTGGCCTCCTTTGGAGTGCCTTCCCTGAGAGGTGGAGGGTCTTTGATTCTACTGTGTAACTTGAAGGTTGGGGGCATTCTGGGGTTATAATTGTAGGAATGCACTAGGGTTTGCATGCTTGTACATATGGCATACCTAAGACAGCTTTTGTAGCTTAGTTTCCCTAAAGGTTGTGTTTATTGTTAGTATCTTGGCACTTGCTTTCCATATAAACTCCAGGTATCCAAATAAGGTAAAAAAACATAAGGTAATTGAAAACAAAAGAGAATGAACCGAACATAAGTACAGTACAGTAATACTAAATACTACAACTCACACTCGATCCTAACACTCACTCTGTCTCCTTCTTCAAGGCCTAAAACATGTAGGTGTTTTGCCGTTCTAAGGAAAGATGCTATATGTTGCTGGTGAACATCTACCTGGCCACGGTATATAAACGAGACCAAGTACAGGACATCTTGTACGGGAACCTCTGGCAAGAGCAGCGGTGCATCTGTGTCCGGACATGTTCCTAAAACAACAGCTGTGGAGACATGAGATGAATTAGACCAATCAGTTTTTAAAAATACAGGGTATATAATAAGGAAGGCATTACATTTATCTATAGCCTAGGGTGGTAGGTAAAAAAAAAAACTTTCATGTAAACATTTTTGTCCCATTTTTTAACACGAGACCTATTCCATATGTAATTATCCACTTCTCACTACTATATTCAAAAATTTGTTTTCTCTACGTGTCACTAACTGCCTTTATATCACCATTGTACAGTACCCAGTTATACAGTACAGCATATTGTCTTATTATGTGATTTACTTCATTAACCATTTGGATCATTATTATCCAACACAAGTACTGTAGTCTGAAGGATATACCATTAGTTTTCCCTGTGCCAATTGAAGTGTTAGTGAAGATGATGGAGGAAATGAATTCCAGTAAATTCTTCCACTCCTTTCCCAACCCACGTACAGTATGTGATAAAATAAAAATAAAATATGTGTGAAAATAAAAATTATGTTGGTTGTGGTACATATAACTGAGAAAATGTTAATTTTTTGGACTTTCCCAAAAGGATTCCTGCTTATCCGAATGTCCGGCTTATTCAGCGAGGGATGGGGGCCCATATAATCCAACTAAACAAGAGTAGCCAGGGGAATGAGAGATAGTTAGGGGGATGAGAGGCATGTGGAGGCACCATTGAAGGATGAGAGGCATGTGAGAGCCAATGATTACCTCATAACATATTTATATTAAAAATTCTTTAAAGCTAAAATCAAAAATATCTATGGGTCTATATGAGATGCCTCATATAGACCTGTAGGCCTTCTGCAGTTTTCTTTATTTTAATGTCATGTATGAATCACAACCTGACTGATCAGGAATCCATCCTTTGAAGTTTGGTGATAGGTAAAACACTGATATAATACACTATGTAGCAAGTGTATTATCAGGCCAGTTGACAGGTAACCTACCAGATGTTGGTCAGTTTGGCCAAGGTAAGGGGGAGCTTGTAATATAAGCCTCTTCAGCGAATCATCATCAGTCTAACTTGGACACTTGAAAGATACTGCACATTTTCAACATTCATCAGCAACAATGTAACACTTGACGAGTCCAGTTCCTTCCCTCACAAAACGTTTCAGCCTTGTTACAGAGCAGACAACCAGATTCCGGCTTCATCGAGCTTCCACGTTCTCGTCCCGCATTCAGAGCGCCATGCTCTATACACTCACCCAAAATCTGAGCTCTCTGTCCCCGGCCTCACCAGCTCTCTGTCCCCGGCCTCACCAGCTCTCTGTCCCCGGCCTCACCAGCTCTCTGTCCCAGCCTCACCAGCTCTCTGTCCCCGGCCTCACCAGCTCTGTGCCCTGTTCCAGGCTTTGTCTTAACTACTACAAGACTTCCCTACATTGCCAACCAAACTGATGGCTGTAACCAAGACTATACTGTACTAAGTAAATATAAGAAACCACTATACTGTACTGTACTCTTTGTGCCTTATCAAAAAACATGTACACATAAACTTACATTACAACAGCCTTCATGCAAGTTTTTTGCCTGAAATGCTGTGCATATTAGTGGCTTTAGGTATAGTATATACTAGCGCTATCTAGAAATCCAACATTCTGTTTGTAACTTATTTTGTATGTACTTTTACCTGAATAAACATTATTATTATTATTTTAATGAATGTGATTGTGATGCAACTGCACAGACAATGTGCACAAAAAGAATAACTGACAAAGAAGGTGGATTATTAATTACTTAAACAGAACCTAAAGACCGATAGTTAATAAAATTAAATCAATATCATGCACCATACAAAGGTAACCAGTTTACCAGGGAGTTATCACTCCCTGGTTCGAGAAGATAGCACAGGACACCATTGCCAATGCCATCACCCCCAGAAATTGGAAGCTGGTTTTTATTTTCCTTTGCTGGTAGGTTATTTACTGTATGTAATTGTATAGTTTTGAAGGGTTATTCAGATTTTTACAATGTTAAGTACTTTTTTCTGCATTTTCTTTTGTTTAAAAATTTTGTTACATACCTACCTACTGTAGATAACTCAAGAGGTAGAGGACTTCCTGGTGTGACTGAAATATGCCTCCATCACACACCTACCTAAATAAGGAGAGCAGAGGGATAGAACTGCCCGGTGTGCCCGTACAATGCCTCCGTCGCATACCAAGGAGACATCAGTGTAGGCACGTCCATGGTGCAGGTCTGACAGCATGCCAGTGAAGGTAGTGGCATGTGAATGCCATCGTAAGTGTAACTGGGTGTCTGCCACTGACTCTCCCATCCTGTAAAAAATGAAAGCATCAATATTTATTAAATTAATTTTCCTTAACTTAAATACTGTACTGTATTAGCAATTGTAAAGAGTCAACTGAGTCCCTATTTTGTATTAATACATTTTCTAGAACATTTTGAAGAATATTAAAAACATTTTGAAGAGTATTCTCATCTCCCCGAGTGTGTTGGACAATGGAATCTAGGATACAGGATATTGAATGGCAAGTCTGGCCTATGTGGAGTACCATAAAAATGTCTCTCCTTAATGGGTACCATTATTACTGGGAGAGCAAGTAAGGGGGGGGGGGAAAGGGGTATTGATGTGATACAATTCAGAAAAATTGCCAACATTGCAGGTTTTGTTTTTGTCTCCTGTCATTTAGTCCACAAGGGTTGGCTGTCCAGAAGAGACTAATACTGTACTTGTCTGTGAGTATAAACCTAGGGTGTTTTATAAGTTAGCTAGCTAGTGGTACTTTCCAGAAATGGGAGGAGCTTATTCTCTCAAAGAAAGGGTTCAATGTAAAGTATTGTACAAGTAAATTTGGAGGTTAGCCTTGAGCTGGGGGGGGGGAGGTATGATTAGAATTTAACTATTAACACTTACACCCTTACACTGCTACAATCACTATTTACAATATCCCCCAGTGCTCAAACCATAAAATGTGATTGACACTCCCGTGATTTCAATACTTTTTTCTGAAGAGGAACAGGAAGAGTGAGGATGAGGAAGAGCAAGAGTGAGGATGAGATAGAAAAAGGATGATGAAGAGTAAGGATGAAGAAGCATAATTTAAAAGAAGAGTAAAGGCAGTAAGAATAAAGATGAGGATGACAAAGTGTAAGGAAGAGGAAGAGTGAGGATGTGGAAGAATGTGAATGAGGAAGAATGTGGATGGGAAAGTGTGAATGAGGAAGAGTGAGGATGGGGAAGTGTGAATGAGGAAGAGTGTGCATGAAAAAGAGTGAGCAGGAGGAAGAGTGTATCTACAGTATTTCAAAATATTAAAGTCATGGGTTCAGAATTCTAAAATACAGTAGTGACGTCTTCAAGCTGGGAGGGATTTTGCAGCCAATCCTCATAGACCCAACGCATCCTCATAGACCCGGCCCGTCCTCATAGACACAGTCCGTCCTCATCAACAAAGGGCAAATGCTCGTTAATCCAGCTGCCAACCCGCCAAACCCATAAGACCATAAGTCTTGGCAGGAAGTGCAAAATAGCCCTGTTGGAAAGCAGACATGCAATAGCTCTAATACTCTTCCTCAGTCAGTCATAAGGATACTGTGCTTGCTTCAATACCTGGTTGATGGGGTTCTGGGAGTTCTTCTACTCCCCAAGCCCGGCCCGAGGCCAGGCTCGACTACCCTTTCTCAGTCAGTCCTCAGGATACTG